>NW_006400090.1:1158230-1202478 GCF_000299155.1 Elephantulus edwardii | reverse complement strand
GTGTGTGTGTGTGTGTGTGTGTGTGTGTGTGTGTGTGTGTGTGTGTGTGGTGTCTATTCACAGATTCTTCCGAGGGCTCTGCCCCCCACTATGAAGTGTTTATAGAGCTGAGGGGGCTGAGGAACCTGTCTGAGGAAAATCGAGACAAGGTAAATGAGGCAGGAGATGGGATCTAATTGCACATCCACTTCACTCCATACAATCCCAAGGTGCTGTGGGGGCAGAAGAGTGATGGAGAAGGATGCCGGGGGAGGACCCCCACCTCGCAGGGCTCTGGGAAGAGGAGGAGGAAAAACACACACACACACACACACACACACAGCCTCACTCAACTCCAGTCCTTCTGCTTTCAGCTTGACCACTGCCTCCAGGAAGCCTCTCCCCGCTACAAGTCGCTGCGTTTCTGGGGCAGTGTGGGCCCTGCCAGAGTCCACCTGATGGGACGTGGAGCCTTCAGAGCATTCCGGGCAGCCCTCACTGCCTCCTCCTGCTCCCTCTTCCCTCCTGAGATGCCCCGGGTCCTTAGACACAGGCACCTGGCCCAGTTCCTGCAGAGGAGGGTGGTGTCCTGAGCCAGGCCTGCCCGCTCTCTCCCCTCAGAGGCCGCCTCGCTCTTCCCTCTGAGGCCTTTCTGGATGGGGCATTCGAGGGAACTCGTAGCTGAGGCCTCAAATCTCTGAGTCACCTGATAGTTGTCCAGCCCAGCTGCTGGGCCTGGGGGGACCTCCCCCAGCAGGCTCATTCCAAAGCATAGGCCTCACGGGTAGAGCAAATGTCTGCAGTACCTTACCCATATCCTCCTCGGCTCACCTGAGAGGACACTGCTGGAGTTTCCACACACAGCATGGCTCCCTGTGTCCCTTAGCTTGAGGATGTTCTCAGGCCACAACTGTGTGCTTGGCCAGTGCATGAAGCAAACTGGAGACCTTAGGGAGTTGATGGCCCTCAGTCAGGTGAACAAAGAACAGAGGCTGTTGAATAAAGACCCTCAGTGGGACAATTCTGAAGTGTATTCTCCACTTCTCCACGTCCCAGCAGAAGTGAGCTTCAGTTGCCCACTGCAGAAACCCAACTCTTAATCCACTTCACTGGTTTCCTCCATCCCTGTGTGGGTTTCTCCTGGGATCACCTCTCAAATAAAGTTCTTGTACCCAGATTCTTGACTCAGGGTCTGTTTAAGGGGAAACTGTGTAGTGATTCCTCATAGTCTGCTCCTGCCCCAGTCTCCATTCTCTGTTCTCTGTGCCTTGACCTTGACTCATCCTTTCTCCTTTCATCCTTGGCCTCCAAGGCTTACTCCACCCGTTTCCCACTCCCTGCTCTGGGCTTCATTAGGCCCAAGTATGTGTCGTCGGGCGCTCTCAGGAACCCTTAACATGGCCTCGGCCAACCCAGCTGAGAGTCATCTTCCACCACCCTCCACTCGAGGTTTAACTTCACTGTAGAGGGGCTGTTCCCCAACGTCACCTACATTGATTTAGCACTGGTCCCTTCCTGGCCCCACATGCACAAGCCACATCCATGGTGGGAAGGTGGCTGTCATGGATTAAATTATGTCCTCAAAAATATATCTCAACTTTGCTAGGCCAAGATTCTCAGTATTATATAATTATCCCAATGTTAATAAGGTGGGATTACAGGCAGTTATGTAAGGATGTAATTGTCCCCTTTGATCTGCCAGTAAATTACTAGAGGATTAGGGTGAAATGCAACACCTTTAATGAGATCACAGATCTAATCTGATGTAAGAGTTCCCCTGGAGTGTGGCCTGTATTACCAAGAGATAAAAGACACGTGAACAGAAAGAGGGAGACCTCAGTGTCACCAAGAAACAAGAACTAGGAGTGGAGTGTGTCCTTTGGGCTGAGGTTCCTGTACTGAGAAATTTCTAGAACCAGGAGACACACAAAGAGGAAAGTTTTCCCATAGAGCCAGCACTCAAAATTTGGAATTGTGGCCTCTTAAATTGTTGGAGAATAAATTTTTTGTTAAAGCCATTCACTTGTATCTCTGTTAGAACAGCACTAGATAAGACCGTGTGTCAGATAATCAACTGTTACCATAGATAGAATCAATTTGGGTTAGTTGTCCATTTGACCAATGAGACACTAGGCCTTATGATGAGGCCAAGGCCGCATCATTCCTCCAAAGTAAAGACAGTTTCCACCGTGTAATGGTTAGCACTCTGGACTCTGCAGTAAAGACAGTTTCTATTCCTGATGTATTGACAGCCTTTTAGTTCTGCCTCTGAATTGCTTCTTGAGTCTAAGCACTCCTACCCAGGACCCTGTTACCAGTCACCTGGTCCATGATCCCCTCTTGCTAAAACCTTCAGGTCCACACTCACTTCCCTAGTCACTTCTCTTCCCTTTCCTTGGGAGGAATCATTGATCATGAGGACATACATGTCCTCACACACATGAGCCTTCCTGCCTCCATTCAAGTTGTCCCATCTGTAGAATGCCTTTTCCACACTTTCACTGGTAACACTGAGTCAGATCCCATCTCCTGACAATCCCGTATGCAACTGAATTAAACACTCCCTCATCCTGAACCATCCCTGTGATCGACTTCAGAATGGATTTCTGTGACCCATAAGATCTCACTGGCTCATTTTTGGAAGTAGATAGGCAGATCTTTCTTCCTAGTCTGCTTAGTCTGGGAGCTCTGGTGAAATGTGTTTGGCATGATAGCAACACACAAACCTCCAGTGATGGCTGACTGGTGTGTTGACTGGGAATGAAACCCAAGTCCCCACTGAATCACTACCATTCTCACCCTCTCCAGCTTGTCTGAAGGAAACCCACTTCTTTTTGTTGTTGTGTACCTCAGGTCGGATCCAATTGGCACAGGAGGAGATTGCCCCTCCAGTGGAGCATCTGGTGGATTCGAACTGTAAACCTTTGGGATTGCAGCTCACCTTCTTTCAAATAGGCAACCAGAGCTCCCTTAGGAATCCTGCTTTTCATGCAAGGTCTTTGAAGACCTTTCTCACTTAAGGTATAAGTTATAAGTGATTGTCTCAACTTTGCTGTGCTTGTCTATGTATGTCACTTATTTACCCCTCTCCCTGAACTGTCATGTTCAGGTTGCCATCCTGCCTGGACAAATGAATTCCTTAGAAGCTGGTCCTTATTGTAGTCATCACTGTCAGGGCCATAAGTGTTCCCTGAATAAAGGGACACTGGGCCTCCAGATGGCTCACCTCCACTAGTGGTGGGGTAAGATGTCATCCCTCCCAACCAGGCAGTCTGACCCAGTAATGAAGCTAGGAGTTAGAAGGAGAACAGCAGGTCTGACTTCTTCACCTCCCATTGCCCAGGCTGGAATTTCAAGGTTTGCCATCTTGGAAGTTGGTAGAAGGGGCAGGAGAGAAGAAGACAACTGGGGGTGTGGACATATTGAGAGCTTCTATCATGGAAGAAAGTGGCCCAGGAGCAGACCTCAAGGTCAGTGACTAGGAGCAGTGATGGACTGACCTGCCGCCGGGCTGCCCACCCTTCCTGTCCTCCTACATGTGGACAGTGGCCTCACGACAGCCTCTAATTAGCAGCTGCCCCATCCCCACCACCACATTGTCCTAAGTCAGCGCCCAGCCAAGGCCGCTTTTGTGCTCGCAGATTCCTCAGTTCAAGGTGGCCTCATTAGTGCTCGGAGACCACCCATCTCCAGGGAGCAGGCCGACAGATGAGGGAGGGGCCGGGGGCCAACTCCTGCCTTCAGACACCTAGGTGGCCATTCCTTGGGCCCAGCCTAGAGACGGCCCCCCTGTGGAAGGCTAATCTTAGCTTTGCCTTTGTCTGCCCTCAGAGTGGACGCAAGTGCCCATCTCTCCCTTGACATCTCAGAGCACTATTAAACCCCAGGCCCTTGAGAGCACGTCGCAGTCAACAGCCTGAAGATTTCTGCCTCTCTGGACCACTGCAGACACCATCTTTCCAAGCTCCCCTCTCCTGAGCTCCAGGTACCATGAGCCCTTCTTCCACAAAGGTAAAGACCTAGGGACCAAGGGTGACTTCAGACACAATGGGGATACTGGGAGAAACAGCAGAGGTGACTCTGCTCAAGACCCTTTCCCCTCTGGACTCTCAGGCAGGGAATCTGTCTTAGCTAATTATGGGTGTTCTCTATTCTATTCTATTAAGAGTTCACGTTTATTGATCATTAATCATACATCAGGTGCTATGTTTGCACATGGCATCTCCTGTCACCTCCTAATAGCTTCGTGTAGTAGGAATTCTTTAATACTTTAGCTAAGGAGGAGGAACCATGTCCCCTGAGAGACTAGGAAACTGATCCAAAGGCAGTTTCTACTGCAAGGGAGCAAGTGGATGAGACAGCACTTGAGTCTCACTTGACCCTGATTTCCACTTGTTGGCCTGCTATGGGAAGTAGGCCAGAATAAAGGGAACTAAATAGAGTCTCTTTTCCCCCTGAGTTTACAGACTTCTAGTGGAAGTAGACTCAAACACATTTGTTTATAAGAGAAATGGTAAGAGCTTTAATGGGTGCTCAATGGATTAATGGTATCCAGAGGAGGGAGAGATTAATTCTTCCCAGGGGATCTCAAAGGGCTTCCTGGAGATGGTGTGTTGGGCCTGGATGGATGAGCAAGCAAAGGAACCAAAAGATCTTTCTCCAAAAGATCCCTTCCGACAGACAAGCATAAACAAGTGTGGAGGCTGTAAGGACAGCGAGCCAGGAGGGGGCGCTAAACGGGAAGGGCGGGGCCTGGGCGGGACGGTGGGCAGGCCCCCAAGCGCCCTGTCTCCGCCTCCCTAGGTCTCCTGGGCCGCTGTGACGTTGCTGCTGCTGCTCCTACTGCCGCCGGCGCTACTCTCGCCCGGGGCGGCCGCGCAACCCCTGCCCGACTGCTGCCGCCAGAAGACGTGCTCCTGCCGCCTCTACGAGCTGCTGCACGGCGCCGGCAATCACGCGGCCGGTATCTTGACTCTGGGAAAGCGGCGACCCGGGCCCCCAGGTCTGCAGGGTCGGCTGCAGCGTCTCCTGCAGGCCAGCGGCAACCACGCGGCTGGCATCCTGACTATGGGCCGACGCGCAGGCGCAGAGCCCGCGCCCCGCCCCTGCTCTGGACGCCGCTGTCCTGTCGAGCCCGCCTTGGCCACTGGGCCTGGTGGACTGTCCCGGATCTGAGTGGGTGTCATCTCCAGAAAAAGGCAATAAAGATGAGTCTCAGAGTTGCTGATCTCTGTTCTTGTGTGGCCTAGCTCCGCCCCACAGGGGGCGTTGAGATGGTGGTGTACCTTCCCATTTGGAAAGGACCCATAGCTGACCCTCCAGCGGGCTTTCTCTACTAGTCAATCTTTGTGGAACCCTTTGCAGATGGATGTGGGGTGGGAAGAGAGGGTGAAGAGAAGAAACAAGCAGATTGCATAGAGGAGAGGGATCTAGCTGCTTTCCTTACCACTTCTATAACAATTGTGTTTGGGGATATAGCCTGCAGAAAAGACAAAATACAGAGTTCAACAATTAATCACCCATAGTGGCTGCGGTGTGAGTGTGAGGTATGGGGAGCCACTCAAGCCGGATTGAGAAGGGTCTCACAAATTATTAGGCTGTACACTTCATAGGTGACTTGGCGCCCAGGCAGTTCATAAGCAGAGACAGGACAATGATCTATCAAATCTAGCCCAAGATACCTAAAAGTATGAGGCACAGAATGAAGTGGCACTTGTCAACAAACTAATGTCCCAGATAATGCTCAGGTCAGAACTATAGGGTGAGTGGAAGAGCACTAACTGGCACTCTTGTCCCCATCTTCCCCATCCCATTGGCTTTAGTTGTTCTGTACAAGGAAGCAGTCAATGCCACCGCAGTCATTCTGCTTACAGTAAGAAAGACTTGTGTCTGGTCTCATCTGGGTTCTTCTTGCTGTTGCACTGGTTCCTTCCTAGAGAATACAGATGTCACAATTCTGTGCACCGCTGGAGATTTGCAAGCCATGAGCCTCAAATCTGTCTCTCTCAGCTGCAGGCTTGAAAGACAGCAGGAAGAAGACGAACAGAAAAGATTCGTTCCAAAGATCTGCATTATGCTACTAAATTCTCATAATTGCATGCGTAAAGAATTTTATAGATGAGGATGGTAAAGTTCAAACAGTCTAAGTCACACAATCAGTCGGTGACGTAACTGGAATTCTGAACCATGCACTCCAGAGCTCTTTCTATTCTAAGGTGCTGTGCTCAGACGCAGAGCTCGTTGGCAAACTGAGGCACAGAATTGGGTTTCCAGCCTCTCATTCTCCATCTGCAAAAGCAGCTTCCTCAAGGCTCGCTAGCTCGGACTAGCACCCCAGCGCCAGCAGGCGGCACTGCAAACCCGACGCCCGGCGAAGCGTGGGAGGCGCGCGGGGAAACCCGCGGGGCGGAGCCACAGGACGAAGCTGGGAGAACGCAGGGAACCACGCGCGGAGGCGTGGCCACGCGGGGCGGAGGGGCGTGACCGTTGCACAAGCCCGCCCCACTTCTTCAGGTCTCCCCCTCTCGGTAGGCGTGCCCCGAATGAATCCTCTCCCCTGGAGACACGCGCGGGCCTCCCCCCTCCCGGAGCGGGGCACCCGAAGGGGGTGCGGGTTTCGCTGACGGCCCCTCCCCGTGCTGGGCCACGTGGCGGGCGCGAGCCGAGCCCGGGGAAAAGAACCCGGTCCGAGGGGAGGGGGGCGGACACCGAGGCGGCGCCGAGCTGAGCCGAGCGCGACAGGGCTCGGGGTACAGAGGCGGCGGCGGCAGCAGCGGTGACAGGAGGGAGGGGAGCAGGCAGGCGGGCGCATGGGGCGCTCCGGCCCCGCCGGCAGCGCGCCCCCTCCGGCCTGGCCGCGCTGAATGCCCCCCAGCACTGCACCTCAGATCCGCGCCCGGGGCCATGCCGGTCATGAAGGGGTTGCTGGCCCCACAGAACACCTTTCTAGACACCATCGCCACTCGCTTCGACGGCACACGTGAGTGGGGCGAAGGCT
This sequence comes from Elephantulus edwardii, assembly GCF_000299155.1. Lineage (NCBI taxonomy): Eukaryota > Metazoa > Chordata > Mammalia > Macroscelidea > Macroscelididae > Elephantulus > Elephantulus edwardii. Next base: position 1,195,502 of record NW_006400090.1, on the reverse strand, counting down.
GAGACTGGGGGTTCACAGCTCTCCATCCAGGTCTCCTGGTGGGAGGCGAGGGGAAAGAAGAGTTGAGGACTTGGGAACTTACGGGACCGAGGAAAAGGAGCTAGGTGAGGTGCGCACTGTGAGAAAAGATGGGGAAAGGGGAGCTCTGGGGTCCGAGGTTAGGGGGTGTGACTCGAGGCAAGAGAAGCTTTTTATGGATCAAAACGGAAGAGGGGGCCTTGACTGACACCCACTCATGGACAGACTTCTTCTGGGGGTGTGTTTGCCGATGTCCCAATTTCCTAATGGAGTGGCCTGGTACACTAGGCTGGACTCCCAGACCGCTCCAGCTCCCTCTCCTCGAGAAATAAAAACAGAAAAGAGCAGACTTCGCCCAGACTCAGCATGGATTAAGGTCATGCGCCCCAAAATCGGCATTGGCGCGTCTGTGTCTGAAGCGGGTGAAGCGGGAGGTAGGGGTGGTCCATAAGATAAGGATAACTCCCTGCTCACCCACTCTAGGTTGGGTTCCAGCTTCAGCACCTTGGACAGCTGCATGTCTCCCTCCCAGACTCCTCTCCGCCCTTCCCTTATCCTACCCAGGAGCCTAGAGATCTCCTCCTGCCCTCTAGGGAATCCTGGACAAGATCTAGAAGGTGGGGGAGCTGTACCCGAGGGCGGAAACCGAGCCGCTGGGGCCCTACCCGCCTCCCTCCCCCACCACACCTCCCCTGTTTCCATAGCGCCCATCACCAGGGCAACGGACCCTGGGATGGAAGGAGGCAGCTCCAGGGGCCCAGGCACCTCCTGAGTACCTTAACTATCCCCATCAGCCCCTCCACTCCAAGACACTCACTCCTCCTGGTACCCCAGGACTGGCTATATCTCAGATCCCATCCCTTAACTAAGACTTTATCCCTGGATGAGGACAGGAGCCCAGCTGGGGCCTCCCACCCACTGGAGCTAGAGGAGCCAGCTCAGGTTCTCCTCCAGAGGGTTAAGGAGCCACACCCCACTGTCTTCCTCAATCAGACTTTGAACACTGGGGACAGGGCCCTGAAATTAACTGAAGAGATGCTGAAAAATGAACCTTGGTGGTCCAGGAATGAGGACGCTACTCATCACTTTCTCCCTCCCCACACACTGTCTAAGTTTAGATAATGTCTTTCTTTTGTTTCCTATCAGTACAATGGGTGCAATGTCCCTAGACTCTGTATTTTTCACACTCTAATGGGATGACTATACGGGGTCTTTGGGCACTGTGTAAATGTGGGGGAATCATCTTAACCTTCTAGAGAGAGGATCCTGCTTGCTCTGCATAGTACTTACAATGTGCCAGAACTTGTTCTTTCTAAGGTAACTCGTGTAACCCTCACAATTACCATGTGAGGAAGATACTATTATTATCTTCCACTTTACTGATAAGAAAGCTGAGATGCAAGAGTTCATTAACTTGCCCAAGGTCACACGGGGATGGCAAGGGTGGGTACTGGAGCCCATGTTCTTACTCATAGAGCTTTGCTGCCTCCTACGGTAATAGCTCACCAGTTTGAAGGCCGGGGGATGAACTGCATGACTTCTTGGGTTCCTTCTCCAAACCCTCAGTAATCCCTGCCCCAGTTCCAGGTTACCTGCGGTTCCTCTCATTTCAGAATATTTCAAAGGGGGTGTCCACGACCCCCTCAAGAGCTGGGAAGGTTCTAACTTTGTCAATCTCTGACCACAGATAGAGCAATGTGCCATCTACCTGAATGTTGAGCTCTTCTCTCGGCCTTGACCTGACCTTTATCTCTTCCTCCCACAGACAGCAATTTCTTGCTAGCCAACGCCCAGGGTCCACGAGGCTACCCAATTGTCTACTGCTCTGACGGCTTCTGTGAGCTCACAGGCTACGCCCGCACCGAAGTCATGCAGAAAACCTGTAGCTGCCGGTTCCTCTATGGCCCAGAGACCAGTGAGCCAGCCTTGCAGCGACTGCACAAGGCTCTAGAGGGTCACCAGGAACACCGGGCTGAAATTTGCTTCTATAGAAAAGATGGTACGTAATCCAGCCTGCCCTCCAGCCCTGCCTTGACCCCAGATTTTAGCCAGAAACTGCACCATGGAAACCTGGGTGGTCTTCCTCACACTGTGCCATTGTGTCTGTGACCCTCTGTAGGTCTGCATTTCTTTCTATAAAACAAATGAGTTGGCTACCAAGCTCTGGGGTTCCTTCCAGCTCAAAAACCTTTCCAAGCCTTTTGATGATGTTTGACAACCCAGGGGGAAAGAGGTGTTATGGGGTCACTTAACCTCCCTCTCCCTCTCTCCATACCTACAGGTTCAGCCTTTTGGTGCCTCCTTGACATGATGCCCATCAAGAATGAGATAGGGGAGGTCGTGCTGTTCCTCTTTTCCTTCAAGGACATCACTGAGAGTGGGAGGCCAAGTCCTGGGCATGGAGACAGTAATCATGGTAACAGCAAGTCTGGGAGTGAGGCATGATGGGGTCCACAGCCCAGACCTCAGGTCAAGATGTCTCCCTGTTCACTCGTCCTCATGAAACATTCCTCCACTCATCTCCACATCCTTCCTCCCAACAGAAAACTCCCTTGGTAGGCGGGGAGCCAGCTCGAAACTTCGGTCGGCCAGGAGGCAGAGCCGTACTGTCCTGCACCGACTGACTGGTCACTTTGGACGCCGGGGTCAGGGAGGAATGAAGACACATAATGTGAGCCCCCTCACATCCCAACCACTACCACGTCCTCCAGCCTTGATCCGGAACACCTTGCCCCGTCTCCCTCCATTGACTCGTCCCTGGCTCGTGTCTCTCCCCACTTCCCAAGTACTCCTCTCTTGCTCCAAATTTCCATCACATTTCCCTTATTTCTCTGGGTGACTTACATTACCCCACTCTGATGATGTCACAGGATGGGGGTTACTGAAGCAATCACATAACCCAGGGTGACTGAGGTCACATCACACGGGGTGATTCAGGGGAGAGGGCCTGGCTTCTAGACCTATGTAACTCCTTTGCACCCTGACAAAGCCAGAGCACTGCATTATCAACCCCCTGTGCTGTCTGTCTGCCCTCTTCCCTGGAACATGGCTACCCTCCACTGTGCCCCAAGGACCCAGAAGGAACTTGAGGGGGTGTTAAAGACCCCTCAAGTTAGAGCATGTGCCTGACTTGTCATAAGCCTAGAACGTGATTGGTTGAAATGGAAGACTGGTTTGACAAAGGAAATTCCAGGTGCTAGCTTGTGAACCCTCTGTCTCTTCTCACGGTTGCACCATTCCCCGCCTCTCCCTCAGCCTCAGCGCCTCTCTCCCCCAATTGTCCCCAACTACCACCCGTCTCCCTTTAGAACGTGTTTGAGCCAAAGCCATCAGTGCCCGAATACAAGGTGGCCTCCGTGGGGGGATCCCGCTGCCTCCTCCTCCACTACAGCGTCCCCAAGGCCATCTGGGATGGCCTCATCCTCCTCGCTACCTTCTATGTTGCGGTCACTGTTCCCTACAACGTCTGCTTCTCGGGCGACGACGACGACAACCCCATCACCTCCCGGCACACTCTGGTCAGCGACATCGTGGTGGAAATGCTCTTCATCCTAGGTCAGACCCTTCGCCCTTTCATCTCGGTGGGTGGGCTGAGGGCAAGCCCAGCCAAATCGCATCACATCCTAGGCCAACAATCCCATCTACATCTGGGTCTTTAACTCCCGGGGACTGTGTGCCCTTACCGTCTCGACTAAGGACCAGCCAAAAGTCTATGCTCTCCAACCCTGCATTCTCCATTCCGGGTCTTTAAGGCATCTTGCCTCCGAGTAACAGCCTCTTGCACCCCCAGATATCATCCTGAACTTCCGCACCACCTATGTGTCCCAGTCCGGCCAGGTGATCTCTGCTCCTCGTTCTATTGGCCTCCACTACCTGGCTACCTGGTTCTTTGTGGATCTTATTGCTGCTTTGCCCTTTGACCTGCTTTATGTCTTCAACATCACTGTGGTGAGTGAACCCTGTCCCATCATGCACCCCAGTCCCCCACAGGGCCCTCCGTCACCAATACCAGTTGCCCTGATGCGTGGCCACCTCATGCATGTCAGAGTAGATCGCAAGCTTCTCAATGGCTGACTTCCTGGAAGTAGATCACCAGGCCTTTCGACTGAGGTGCCTCTGGGTGGATCTGAATGTCAGCCGTTTGGTTCACAGTCAAGCACACTAAACCATTTTTGTCTCAGCCAAGGACTCTCATCTCCTGTTAACCCATTGCATCAAATCCAATTCTGACTCCTAGTGACCGTACAGGACAGAAGGGAACTGCCCCATGTAGTTTCTAAGGCTGTAAATACTTATCCAGGCAGACTGTCACCTCTTTCTACCACAGAGCAGCCAGTGGGTCCGAACTGCCAACCCTCAGTTAGCAGTTGAATGCTTAATCACTGTGCCATCTCTCCTTAGAGGGCTCCAAACCCAGACTCGGTCCTTCCCAGCGTCTGCAAGCCTTTATTAGACATCTGCAGTGCACCAAGCCTTGTGCTGGGTGCTGGGAAGGATCGAGAGGGTCTGTGCTTTCAGGGAGCTCAGCTCACACTCTGAGGGAAGCAGAGACAAAGGCATCGCTAACTAGGGCTACCAAGGCGGTGCTGGTCTGGTGCCAAGTGAGTGGTACTTTTCCCATTTCTATTTAACAAACAACGGATGAGCACTTAGCTGTCGGCAAAGCATGGTGTAGGTCATGGTCACTGTGGGGGGTGGGGAAGGACAAAGATATGGCCTCCAAGATGCAGTGGCGTGGGGACATGAAGCACAGAAAATGTGACGGTGGGGACGAGGTGTCCCTCTGTTGAGGCTGGCACAGAGCTAGCAGGCTGCGGAGTCCGAGGCTGAAACATGGGCGTCTGCAAACATGATTGGAAATCTGGGAGGCAAAAGCACCAGATTGGCCAGAAGCTAGGGTGGTCTGGGGAGGGTTCTGGAAGATAGGAGCAGAGCTACGCCTTAAGCACTGAGTAGGGCTTGGCTATCCGGAGACAGGAGAGGGTCCATACAGGGCAGCATAACAAACCAAGACCAGGAGGGGGAGGCCATGGAGTGAGTTAGGGGACCCAGACTTGTCTCCTCCAGGGGAGCTGCAGGGAGTATCCCCGAGGGCTCAGCTTTGGAAGGAGCCAGCAGCACAGTAGGTCCTCTCAGGTCTGGGGTCAGGGAGTCCCACCCTGTGTCCCCAGGCCCCCTCAGCTGTTGGCTGGGAGATGAAGAGCAGTTTCCCCGTGTGCTCCTCACTCTGCTACACAGCTATAGCGGGAAACCACCTACACGCAGCCGGATTTAACTAGCCGCCAACGGGCTGTGGGCCTCTTCTCCTGGTGTGTACACGTGTGCGTGAGCTCCCCCACACGTGCATGTGTGTATGTCTGCCCTGAGGCACCGGTCATCCAGGCAGAGCCCGCACTGTCCCCATGAGTATACAGATCCCTGTGCACCCTCGAGGCAGACGTCTGGCTGTCTCTAGGGGGAGACAGAACTGTAGAGAGACCCTGCCCTCCTCCTCTGGAACCTCGGGGAGCACCTTCCAGTTCGCCAACTTCTTTCACACACGTCATCACTCAGGAGCCTCACAGTAACCTTTTGGGGTAGAGTCTCTTCTCGCTGTTTTTTCAGAGGTAGATGCACCAGCACATAAAGGTTAAGTGACTTGCTGAAGTCATACAGCTAGCAGGTAGCAACCAGGAACTTAGAACCAAGTCTCCACTCTCCTAGCCTGGCATTCTTTCCAATACACTACTCGGATTCCCAGTAAGCCAGGTCCCTGCATATGTGGTCCAGCTTAAGGGGTGATGAGGAGTAATGCTGGGGCTGGAGGAAGGCAGAGCCAATGTGGAAGATGAGCAGACCCTGGCAGAGCATGAAGGGTTTGAAGGAGTCAGGTTTGCCTCTCTGGTCATAGGGGAATGAGAGGAGGGCCCCTGGGGAGCAGGGGCCAAGTGACTGGGACAGGTACTACAGGACACAAGTTTGGACTAGGCGCCCTGGGAACTGTGGCGGCAGTAAGCCCTGGAGAGGATCCCTGGTGGGAGGATCAGGGCCATCTCCTTCCCAGTTCCTTCACTCTAACTAGAGAAAATGGCATGAGTTGGCTCAGGAGTGTGGGACCAGGACGGTGTGGTTGCACCTGAAATCCCCTATTGGACAGTGAAAGACCTCTGCATCACCCTCTCAGAACCTCAGATCGGTGGCCTTTCTGTTAGCCTTAGACACCAAGCTGACCCTTGTAAAAAGACAAGGCCACTTGCTCCTCAACCAAAAGATAGAACAGGCTCGTTGGAATTTAATATTACTAATGAGAAGAGCATAGGGCACTCCAGTGGTAGTAATATTATATAGTAATAGTATTATTATCATTTATTAATAGTATTATTAACTAATGTTTACTCAGTCATTGCCACAGGACTGTCAGGAGCTCTGATGGCTTAGTGGTAAAGAGCTGAGAGGTCAACTTGAAGGCATGCAGTTCGAATCCACTGGCTGATCCAGGGTAGAAAGATGGGCAGTCTCCCCTCATACTATTTACTGCCTCTGAAAACCCACTGGAAGGTTGGTTCCAACTTGATGGTACAACAGCAGCAGAAACAAAGCTAAGTCTCCATCAAGTTTCCGAGGTTGTAAATTGCACAGGAGGAGAGTGCCTATCTTTCTCCCAAGGAGCAACTGGTGGGTTTGAACCATGTACCTTTGGGTTGGCAATGCCAACTCCTTACCACTAAAGCCACCAGAGCTTAGCTAATGTTCACAGGGCCCTTATTATATACCATTAGCTCCATCACCCTCCACCTAAGCTCCACAAGGACAGAGACTTTCTAGCCAAGGCTTCCTCAGTCCCTGCTCGCCTCAACTCCTGAGCATGACTCATTTGTCTGCAACTAATTCACAAGGAGACGCATGTCCCTACCCTTCCATTCTGCCCCATGTCTCAGGGAGAGGCCCCTGTCATAGTCACTGTCATCACTAAACCCGCTACTCCACAGCTGGTTATGTCCAAGACACTAGAAGCTTCCAGCAGCAGCCCTTCTCGAGGTCATTCTCTGTCCCCGACTGCCTCAGGCTGGCCTGGCTCCATCACCATCTCAAATGCAGCACAGGATGGAATGGGTCTGAAAGTTAGTCAAGCCAGGAGCCTCAGGTCCATCATTTCCTTGAGCAAGTCACTAACCTCTTTGAGGCCTTGTTTACTTATCTGCAAATTAAGAACAATACGGATCACTGGATTGAAGACTTGGCACAAATATACACATAAGAAAAAATACAGAAAGCACTGCAGTCAAACTGATTCCAGTTCATGGCCATCCTGTAGAACAGAGGAAAATTGTCCCCAAATGGTTTCCAAAGCTGGAATCTTTATGCAAACAGACTGCTGCATATTTCTCCCATGGAGCAGCTGGTGGCTTCCATTAGCAGTCAAGGCTTCAACTACTGTCCCACCAGAACTCCTTGCACATACATGTAGGAAACCCTTAGTAAGTGTTAGACATGATTGACTTTGCCAGTAGTCTCCCTCCTATTGTAGTTCCTGGTCACCTTGTCAGAAATTCTTCTTCCTGCTGCAGATCCCTTGGCTCCAGGGCCTCTGGTGGGAAGGCACAGGGAGGGGGCTGGTGGAGTCTGAGGCCTGTGAGGAGGTGTGCCTGCTGACAGCCTCCCCCGCCATACTCCTGCAGACATCGCTGGTGCACCTGCTGAAGACAGTGCGGCTGCTGCGGCTGCTGCGGCTGCTGCAGAAGCTGGAGCGCTACTCACAGTGCAGTGCCGTGGTGCTCACTCTGCTCATGTCTGTGTTCGCGCTCCTTGCCCACTGGATGGCCTGCGTCTGGTACGTCATTGGGCGCCGGGAGATGGAGGCCAATGACCCACTGCTCTGGGACATCGGTGAGCCACCCACCTAGAGCCCCTACCCTGTCTCCTCTGCTCCCAATTTGATGCCTCCAGCAGCATTCACATTCACCAACTACCCCACCCTCCTCGAACCTGCCAGTGAGCTTGCACTGAGCTGCTTCTGAATCAGATACTGGTTAATATTGAATTGAAGACAAGTTCAAACTTTTAAGAACCCCCAGCCTAGCAGGGGAACAAGCAGAGCACCTTGGTTAGGGGTGCAGAGGAAGCAGCATGTGCAAAGGCCCTGAAAGAATTTGGCCCGTCCCTCTCCCCCATCAATCCTCTTTCTCCAGGATTAATGTCAGTCATCCAGGAGGCAGCCCCAGGCCCTTAGTGGTTCCTTGGAAGGCATGCCAGATCCTGGACACTGTCTCTGACATTTCCCTCTCCACTCCACACCAAGCCTATCACATCAGTAGCACTGCTTACATATCTCACTCTTGTCCCCATCCCTCCATTCCTTACCAGTCCTCCTCTCTGCCCTCTTCGTCTAGGCTTCTTTCATCTGGGTTATCTTACCTCTCTCTCATCTCTCACCTCCATGACTCCTTTGTCTCCTCTCTCTTCTTCTGGGTGACTTTTCTGTTCCTCTCACCTGACATGTCCTGCTTACAAAAACCTTCCAAAGAACACTGGTGGCACAAGGATTAAACACTCAGCTGCTAACTGAAGGGCTGGCAGTTTGAACTCACCCAGCTGCTCTGTGAGAGAAAGAGGTGGCCATCAGCTTCTGCAGAGATTCTAGTCTAGAAGACCCTTTGGAGCAGTTTTACACTGTCACATGGGCTTGTCTGCTAGGAATAAAAAATCATCTCCAAGGGCACTTAACAACAAAGACCCCTCCAAGAACTGCCCACCAACTAGATCAACTCTCCCTAACTTAGGGTTCCCAAGGCACACATTAGAAAGCTCTGGTGGTGCAGTCCAGAGGAGGTTGCGCTGTTAACCCAAAGGCTTCCCATCTTGGGTGGTTCTACTCCACCAGGGTCTTGTCAGTCTGGGTAATCTCCTTCTGTTGTGATTTTCAGGCTCAGAAACCCAATGGAGGATTGTTTTGAGTCAGAAGGGATCAACAGCAGTGAGTTTGAAGACACTTTATAACCCACTTGCCTTCAAATAGACTTGACTTCACAGCCACCTCACACGTGTCAGAGAACTGCTTCATATGGTTTTCCATGGCTGGTTTGATAGGCAGCCAGGTTTTTCCTTTGAGGCACCTCTGGGTGGATTCAATTTCCAATCTCTCTGTAGCAGCTGAATGCAAACCACACAGGGCCTCCAGGACAGTGATACTCTCCCTTTGGTAGCCCATCTCCCACTTGTAATGACTAGCTCATTTTTCTTTGCCCCTCTCATCCATAAGATCCACCAGATCAGGGAATGTGCTCAACGAAACAAAAGCAGGTTGGAGAGTCCCCTGAGCGAGCAGTTTATAACTCAGGGTGGCAACTATAACCCTTTCACCATGAGGAGGCCCAGGCACGGTCTGCACATCAAGTTTTCGGTGCCAACCCAAGCACACAACGTGCCTCTGTAAACACTTACCCAAGGTCAAACACCTCGTTCTCCCTCCCGCAGGCTGGTTGCACGAGCTGGGCAAGAGGCTAGAGGTGCCCTACGTGAACGGCTCGGCGGGTGGCCCATCCCGGCGCAGCGCCTACATTGCCGCCCTCTACTTCACGCTCAGCAGTCTCACCAGTGTGGGCTTCGGCAACGTGTGCGCCAACACCGACGCCGAAAAGATCTTCTCCATCTGCACCATGCTCATAGGCGGTGAGGCTGGAGCACCACCATGCCCTTAGGAAAGCCCCTGCTAGCCCAGCGCAGTGGGGAAACAGGCGCAGAGAAGTCACCATCCATGGTGACCACCCAAGTCCATTCATTCCTACATGCATTGTCCCTGAGGAACTCCTGGGAAGGGCAGTGGCCTCTTGTAAAGGAGATGGAAAAGACGCATCTCATGCTTCTCTAGCTGGCAACTCACATGCCTGGCGGAGCCCGTGGTCCTCTTCCTCCTCCCTAGAAACACAGGGGCCTTACCTGGAAGCAGGGGGAAGAGGCAGGGATGGGGGACGATGCTGCAGCTGCCCCTAACCTGCTGTCTGCACCGCCACGCAGCGCTGATGCACGCCGTGGTCTTCGGGAACGTGACGGCCATCATCCAGCGCATGTACTCGCGCCGCTCGCTGTACCACAGCCGCATGAAGGACCTCAAGGACTTCATCCGCGTGCACCGCCTGCCGAGGCCTCTCAAACAGCGCATGCTTGAGTACTTCCAGACCACGTGGGCCGTCAACAGCGGCATCGATGCCAACGAGGTAGTGCCCTGGCGTGCGTGCCCACGGCAAGCTCCTGGCGGGTGGGTCATTGCCTCTCCTGGTTTAAAATAGGGGTGGATCGGGCCCGGGGAGGTGGGGTACAGTCAAATGCTTGTTGCACTCAAGGCCGTAAACCAACCCAAATCCACATCTCTTTGCAGTAGAATATCTGACCTTAGACACCAGCCATGGTCTTTGCAATCACTTGTTATGCATCAGAGAGTTGGACAGTGACTAAGGAGGATAGAAGGAGAATTGATGCCTTTGAGCTGTGGTGCTGGAGAAGAGTGTTGAGGGTACCATGGACTGCTAGGAAAACAAACAGATTTGTCCTGGAGAGGGTTAAACCGGGTGGCTCCTTGGAGGCAAGGATTCTGAGGCTCCTCTAACATACTTTGGACATGTTGTGAGGAGAGACCGGTCCTTGGAGAGGGACATCATGCTTGGGAGGGTGGAGGGACAGCGCAGGAGAGGAAGGCCCTCTATGAGGTGGATTGATTCCGTGTCTGGGATAATCGGGATGGGAGTGTCAGAGACAGTGAGATTGGCACAGGACAGAGCAGAGTTTAGGGCTGTTGTACATAGGGCCGCTATGAGTCGCAAATGACTGGACGGCACATAACAACAGCAGACATCAGCAAATCAGAGGTGATTACTCTTAGGGAGCCCCAGTCTGAGTGGGAGGCAGTAACGGAGTGAAAAAGACTTTCGTGGAGGGTTGTTCAAGCACTCGAGGCCTAGAGGACTCAAGGAACGTGGCACAGGAGAAGGGACATAGGGAAGGGCACGTCAGGACGTGCTGACGCAGACGGCGACGAGGACGAGCGGAGTGCGTGTGTGCCTGGAACGGAAAGTGGCAGTGAGCCTCTGCAGGGCTGCCAAGGAAACAGCCTCAACTCATAGATGCCCTTGAATTTCAGTTTTATTCTGCAGCAATTTTAGGCCAGCGAGAGGGATGGAGACCCAGGAGGAAGTAGTTGTGTGCTATCAAGTCGGAACCGATCTGTAGCTGACCTATCAGCAGGTTTTCAAAAGCAGTTAATCTCACAGGAGAAGATTGTCTGTCCTCCTGCGGAGCAGAGCTGGTGGATTTGAACTGTGTGCCTTTAGGATTGCAGCACAACTTCATACCACTAGGCCATCAGAGTCCCCTGGAGGGAGTAGCGGGTGGAGGTAGGGGGGTAAGGTATTTTTGAGAATAGTACTGTTGAGATTTGTTGTTGATCAGATAGTTGCAGAAGAGTCCAGAATGACTCATAAGTGTCAGGCTTGGGCAGAGGATATTTAAAAGATTTTAAAGAGTATATTCCAGGAGGAAGATGGGGCTTAGGAGTGACAAAGAGAATCCAGGGTCGGGTCATGGTGAGGGTATGGTGCCTGTGGTAGATCAACATGAGGTGCCCAATAGGAAGATGGAAATACAGGTCTGGATGCAGATTTGCTGGCTGGGGCCCACGGGCAGCTCAAGTCCTGGGACCATTTGCCATGATGTAGGGAAAGTGTGGAAAATAAGACAACCAAGGGGGTAGATTGATGAAAAGAAAGATGGAAAATGGGAAGGAGCAGTTGGAGAAAATTGAGAGGCCACCATGTCACAGGAGCTCAGAGAGGACAGTTACCTTAAAGCAGAAAAAGATCAAAGAGTCAGAGACCCAGTAAAATGAGGACGGAAATGAGAATGTTAACACTTGCTCCCTAAAATGGTAAAGTTTGAGAGCTAGGGAAGCCTGTGTTTTGCAGATGGAAATACTGAGGGCCAGAGAGAGGAACTGAATTGTCTAAAGACCACAGAGATTTAGGGGCAGAGCTGACTCCTAGTTTCCAGCCTCCTAACTAAAAGCTAACCTACCAGGGGTACTTATGGGGGTGTGAGATTGAGTAGAACATGAACAAGTGACTAATGAGTGTAGACTTGGGGAATCTCGTCTTTGCCCCCAAAATGTGAGTTAGGAAATGTGTGTACCACAGCAAGCAAAACAAGCTAGGTACACCGAAGTCCTTGACTTCAAACAGGAAGCTGGCGCTCGCTCTCTTAAAGACTGCTCCACACATTTATAGACTCAAGTAGCAGCTGCGGGGGGATGGCCAGAATGACCTATGCCCCTTATGCAGTTACTGCGTGACTTCCCAGACGAGCTGAGAGCCGATATTGCTATGCACCTGAATCGGGAGATCCTGCAGCTACCACTGTTTGGAGCAGCGAGCAGGGGCTGTCTGCGGGCCCTCTCCCTGCACATCAAGACCTCCTTCTGCGCTCCTGGGGAGTACCTGTTGCGGCGTGGGGACGCCCTGCAGGCACACTACTATGTCTGCTCTGGCTCTCTGGAGGTGCTCCGAGACAACATGGTGTTGGCCATCCTGGGTGAGTATCCCACCCCCACCCACCACCCATGCCACACCCTCCCCAGATGCCTTGGCAGTGGCCAGGACTCTTAAGGGAATGGGATACTTCTAGCAGAGACCTTTCTTGGTCCCTCCACCCTACTACCATCCCTTTTTTGACCACTCCTCTTTGACTTGCCCCTAATCCTAGGGGCCATCCCTCCCACCTCAACAACTTTACCGCAGTGACTATCACCCAACCCCGTTTACTTCTCCCCATTGATGCTCAATGTCATTGATATGTGTCCTTTAATTAACCCCACGGATCACTCTTTATTGATCATCCAACTCCATTGACCAGTCTCCCAGCCCTATTGACATTCCCCATTGACTATAGCCCAATCCCATCCGTCATTATCCAGGGACTTTTCCCAGCTTCATTAATTATTTCCTATTGATTGGCCCATCTTCAACCCCTCCTTCAAACATACTGACCCCTCCTCAACTCCATTGACCCCTTCCCACTGATATCCTTTTGGTCCCTCTGCCCCAGCTGACTGTCCCCATCCCTTACCCACAGGAAAGGGGGACCTGATTGGGGCAGATATCTCTGAGCCCGGGCAGGAGCCTGGGTCAGGGGCAGCAAGCTGCGTGCTGAAGACCAGCGCTGACGTGAAAGCACTGACCTACTGTGGCCTGCAGCAGCTGAGCAGCCGAGGGCTAGCTGAGGTCCTGAGGCTCTACCCTGAGTATGGGACTGCCTTCCAGGCTGGCCTGCCCCGGGACCTTACCTTCAACCTGCGCCAGGGCTCTGACACCAATGTATGTAGACGTTCTACAGCTTCCACCCCCAAGGGTCCCCTTCTTCAAAGCAGACCTCTCTCAGCCCCTCATACATCACCTCCCCATCCTAAAAACATCATCGTTCAACCCAAAGCAACCTCCTACATAGCTCCTTACATGCTTAACATCTTCCAACCCTGCTGACACTACTCCACTGGCTGTTACCCACCCCCGTGGACCACCTGTCACTGCCTTCTACTCTGCTGACCAGCCTTACTCCAGGCTCCTTCAGAGGGACCTACTTTAATCCTCCCCAGGGGCTTTTCTTCTTTCAAGTCCCTTTCTGGGCCAGACCTCATCCCCTGGGCCTCCAGTCACCAGATGTTTATTGAACCCCACTTCGGTTTAGGTTCTGAACCAGTTTTACACACTAGTCCTTTATCTTTTGCTGTTTCATTTCACCAGTCAGGATTTCTCTAAGTTGGAGTGGGGAATGTCTCTGACATAATTCCACAGAAAGCCTCACATTTTAAAACTTATAACATTCTTGGGTGGAACTAGGAGGTGGTGAGCTAGGGGAGTGGGGAGGTGTGAATAAGCTTGAACTAACTGCCTTCTGTCCCCACAGGGCCTCAGCCGCTTTGCCCGGTCCCCTCGCCTCTCCCAGGTAATACTCTTTCTTGGGTGGGGGGGGGGGTTGAGGCCACCCTGGAGAGAAGGCTGGGAGTGGGGGACGTCTTCCCTTGGCAGTTCTGCTCAGGAGGAAAGGATGGGGAGCAGCGTCCACTCATAAAAGCTGGTGCTTAATCAAGGGGCCTGTTGTCCATTGTCCTGTGACATCTGCTGCCCTCTGCCTCTCACAGCCCCACTCGGAAAGGCTCAGCTCCTCCTCAGACAAGACCTTGCCGTCCATCACAGAGGCTGAGGTGGGGGCAGAGCCTGGGGGTGGTCCCAGGCCCCGCCGGCCCCTCTTGCTGCCCAACCTCAGCCCAGCACGGCCTCGAGGTTCCCTGGTCAGCCTTTTGGGCGAGGAACTGCCCCCATTTTCGGCCCTTGTCTCCTCTCCTTCCCTGTCCTCATCCCCTTCCCCTGCCCTGGCTGGCCAGGGCCACAGCCCCACTCCTCATGGCCCCCCCAGGGGCTCTGCTGCCTGGAAGCCCCCCCAGCTGCTCATTCCCCCACTGGGAACCTTTGGACCTCCAGACCTCAGTCCCCGGTGAGACACCAGCCGCTCTTGCTTTTCCCATACTCCTGCTGGCTTCCAGAACCTTCTCTAGGCTCTGTCCCCAGCATTCTGATCAGTGTTCCTCCCTGTCTACCCATTTGCCAACTCCACTTTCCTGATCCTACCACAGCTTGCAACCCCAGCTCCTTCTGAACACTGCTCCTCCCCAGTTCCCAGCCCTGCTCCCCCATCCACCCTACACTGCCCTGCTCAGGCCTTGACCGCCCAGTGGTACTAAGGTGTGTCCCCTTGCCCCCAGAATAGTGGACGGCATCGAAGACTCTGGCAGCACAGCTGAGGCCCCCACATTCCGATTCAGCAGGAAGCCTGAGCCCTCAAGAACCCGTTCACAAGCCCCTCCTGCAGGTAAGGGTCCAGCTGTGGCCTTGAGTTCACGTTTACTCCTTCATCCGCCACTAATTAATTTACTCATTCATCTCAGTAGGGGGTGGCTAGCATGAGGTGGGCACTGGGAATACACAGGCAAAACAGACAAACCTGTTCTTAACAAGTGTCCAGTTGAAGGATGGGTGCACTTATGTACACAGATGGACAATTCCAGGGTCCAGTGCTAAGTAGCGTGACTGAGACAAGAACAAAGTGCTATGGTAGAAAAAGAGAACGCTCTTAACTTTCTGCTATAGGAAGGAACCCTTGTGCTGTGTTTTAAAGCGAGGGTTGAGGGAGCTCTGGTGGCCTAGTGGCAAGAAGCTGTACTGCAATCCCAGAGTACTCGGTTCAAGTAAATGCACTGGAAGGAGGGGCAGTCTCCTTCTGTACTAGTCAGATCTGATTTGACGGCAGGCACACACACACACACACACACACACACACACACACACACACACGCACACACTAAAGCAAGGGTAGAAGTTTAAGATTGGAGGAAGGCCATGGTTGAAAGTCATGATCAGCAGATGCTCAGATGCGTGTAGCTGGGATATGGTGGGGGGATGAGTTATCAGGACCTTGGGAGCAGACTGAAGGTTTGGGTTTCTCATCTCCCTGACCCCGGAGCTTTCTCTCCCCTTGCTCTCTACCTGCCCAGTGACAAGAAGGGCCCAGCCCAGGCTGCCGGCTCAGGTGTCTATGCTCCCTGCATCCCCACCCCATTCTACAGGGACCAGGCCCAGTCAGGAACTGGCCACTGAGGCAGAGGAGGTGAAGGAGAAGGTTTGCAGGCTGAACCAGGAGGTGAGTTGGGAACTTGATGAATATCATCTTGGGATCAGAGCTTGTCTGCTATCAAAGAATTTCAGGTTTAGGTCTGAATTCAGATAGATAAGCTGGTGACCTTGGGCAAGTCCCGTAATCTCTCTGACTGCAGTTCCCTCGTTAACATTGGGGATGATAATAATATATCCCCACAGAGTTGCTGTGAAGATGAATCATGAATGGCCGACTTCAGTCCCTGGTCTATCTAGTCCCTGGCACAGCTCAGTCCTCGACAACCATTCCTTCCCCTTCCAACTGCTTCAGATTTTCCATTTGGAAAGAGGGTCTCTTCTCCTAAGGGGTGGGAATCTCTCCTGCCTGAGACCCTCCTCCTACCAAGTCAAGATACTCAATTCCCTTTCTCTTGACCAAATCCATTGCCAGGGAGTCATTTATAGCGACCCTATAGGACAAAGTCAATGTCCCTATGGTGTACAGTCAAGTTTCATTCTGTTGAACAGCAGGTTGCGAGCTGGAGGAGACCCAACAGTACCAAGGCTGTAAATCTTTATGAAAGCAGACTCCCACATTTTTCTCCCATAAAATAGCTGGCGGGTTCAAACCACGGGACTTTGACCTTTCATTAAGCAGTGAGCACTTAACCACTGAAACACAAGGGCCCCTTCCCCTCCCCAGCATTGAGAAATGAGTGCTAAATAAATGATGGGAGTTGGTAGCAGAGGATGGGCTGGGACACGGGGAAAATGGGCTGAGGGGCCTCTCAGTACTGGACGACTGATCCTCTTTGCAGGGACTCTGTAATCTCCTCTTCCCAAGGGACCTCAGAGCTGTCGCCATCCAGCAGCCAGGCGCAGCCCCTGGGAGTCGCCCTCCCTCTGCTCTGATAAACATCAGGCTTCCCAGAGGGGTCATGAGGCTGGGGGTGGAGCTTATCCTTGCTCAGCAAGATAGAAGGCCAGTCAAGTTTCTGCTCACGGCCTCGGGCAGACTCCCCTGATTTCTCCCTGGCCAGTCCTTCCCAAAGGGCAGTGTCTTCTTCCATGATTAGCTGGAGAACCTGTTTAAATGGAGATTCCTATTACCATTATCTAATAATACAGAATGTCTGGGGTGAGGCCCAGAGATCTGAGTTTGGAAAAGTTTTTCAGTTGATTCTGGTAAAGCAGTGAAGGGGGAGGAACACTACTGGGGGCACTGGAACTGGTGGGAGAGGGTCACCTGAAATAAGCCTGCACCCCTTAACTTCCTTACTATACAGCCCCTTGGAGCACATTTTTCTACATGTTGTAAATTGAGGGGGAAGAAGTACATTTGCTGTCCCAAATCTTTTTGGAAAGAGGCTAAAGATGTTCACATTCAGGCAAAAATAACTCCTGTCCTTTCTTCCCATGGTGGCCATGAGCAGAGAGTGGTTATGAAAGAGCCTCATAAACTGTAGAGTGGTTATTGTGGCATCTGTGAAACAACTTGATGTGTTGTCAACAGATCTCCCGTCTCAACCAGGAAGTGGCTCAGCTTAGCCGGGAGCTTCGGCACATGATGAGCTTGCTGCAAACCAGGCTGGGTCCCCCTGCGCCCCCAACAGTCTCATCCTGGTCCCCAGAGCCACCAGCCCCTCCTAGTGCTCAGCTAAGGCCGCCATACATCTCTTCCTGCCTTTCTGGACCACCACCTAGCCTCCAGGATACCACACTCGCTGAGGTCCACCGCCCAGCTAGTGTAGGGCCAGCAGAAATTGGAGTTGCCGCCTCAGACTCCAGGTCCTCTATGTTGTCGTCCTCCATGCTGTCCCCCTACCCCTCACAGCCAGACTCTCCGGAACCCTCCCTAGTGTCAGAAGCCTCACCTCCAACTCCAAGCCTCAGGAGGCACAGCTTCCGGTCCAGATCTGACACCTTCCACTGACCCTGGCCCTGGGCCCAGGCCCACCTGGAGTGGGCATTGCTGCCTGCCATCCAGGAAGGGGCTGGGCCCCTTGACCTCTTGCCTCAGGGTCAGTAGCCCCCAGCTGGCCTGGTTGGCTCTGGATTCTCTGGACTTTTAGACAAAGCATGGTCACCCTCGACCCTGCTCCCATTTCCAAACCTTCCCCTATCCTCCTCTGTGAGGGGAACCATCTGAGGCTGTGGAACCCAGCAGGCCTGAGATAAGACTGCGGTGCCCATTGGTCTGGGAAGATGAGATGTGCTGCTTTCCGGGACCTGGATGCAGGTAGAGATGGGGGTGCTTAGGAGGGTGGGCATGGGTCCCCAATTCAGCCTGGGAAATGAAGGCTGAGGCGAAGGCAGGTGGTAGACTCTATAGCACCAGGGAAGATTCCAGTCAGGAGATGGCTTAGTGATACTGTGATGCCCAGGTCTCTGCTGAAAGCAGTGGCATCTTGAGAGGAATACATGTGAGATCTATGTTGGTACTTGAGCAACCCAGGACGTCGTAGATCTCCCTCTCCCACAAGAAACAAACTCATGGCTCCTACCATGGATTTTCTGACTCTCACAACGTTTTAACGACACTTTTAATTAGTTACCAACATTAAAAATCTGCATTATGCAGATGACACAACCCTGCTTGCTGAAACTGAGGGGGACCTGAAGCACTTGCTGCAGAAGGTCAAGGCCTGCAGCCTCCTATATAGATTGAAGCTCAACATCAAGAAAACAAAGATTCTCACCACTGGGCCAATTGGCAGCATCAGTATGGATGGTGAAGAGACTGAAATAGTTAAACAGTTTTAGTTTACTTGGCTCCACAGTCAACACTCTTGGTAACAGCAGCCAGGAAGTCAGGAGATGAATTGCATTGGGAAAGTCAGCTGTGAGGGCCCTCTCAAGAGTACTGAAGAGCAACGATGTCAAGCTAGAGACTAAAGTGTGCCTGATCTGGGCTATAGTCTATGCAGTTACATGCTATGCATCAGAGAGTTGAACAGTGAATAGGGATGATAGAAAGAGAGTTGATGCCTTTGAGCTGTGGTGCTGGAGAAGAGTGTTGAATGGACTGCTAGGAGAACAAACAGGTTTGTCCTGGAGAGGGTGAAGCTGGAGTGCTCCTTGGAGTCAAGGATTCTGAAGCTTCATCTGACATATTTTGGGCACGTTGCAAGGAGGGACTGGTCCTTGGAGAGGGACATCATGTTAGGCAGAGTGGAGGGGCGGCAAAGGAGGGGAAGACCTTCCATGAGATGGATCGATTCTGTGACTGGAGTGGTGGGAATAAGTGTGTTTGAGATGGCTAGGTTGGCACAGGATAGAATGGCGTTTAGAGCTCTTGTACATAGGGTCACTGTGAGTTGCAGGTGACTTGATGGCACATAACAACAACATTAAAAGGGAGGAGATTTCCCATAAAAATCAAGATATCCCAATAGTTCTTTTTCAAAAATATCTGGCAACACTGGCACCCTGTTTTTGCAGTTCTTTGCTCAGGAGGGTGGAGGGACAGCACAGGAGAGGAAGACCCTTGACGAGATGGATTGATTCAGTGACTGGCGTAAAGGGGGTGGGTGTGTCAGAGGCAATAGGATTGGCACAGGCTAGAGCAGAGTTTAGGGCTGTTATACGTAGAGTTGCTATGAGTCACAGGCGACTTGACGGCACATAACAACAACAACTTCTCTCGATCATCTCCAGACATCCAGCTAGCTTCCCTTATTTAAATTTTTGGGTCCCTGTGTGTATTTGAGTCTGGAACCCTTGTGTTGGAGCATGTATGCAGGGCCCCCTCCACCCTGCTTGGTGTGTTTTGATCCCAACAGTGTTTCTTTCCCTTCTCTCTGCAGGCTGTCAATTGCGGCGGTCTCTTCTACTGCCAGCGACGTGGAAAGCAGTTCCCACAGCTCTCCCTATCTGCCATCGCCTGGACCTCAAGCCTCTTCTCCCTTCTTCCATTCTGGTCTAACGCAGGGCCCTGACAAGTTGCAAATTCATCCTGGGATCCCAGCTCTCTTCCACCACCTCACACCCTGGCCTCACTTTTGGATGGGAAATAAACTTTATTTTTTTAACTGTTGGCTCTGGCTGTTTCTGGGGTTTGGTCTCAGAGCCACAGAGCGTTAGAGGAGCCCATTTGGCAGTCACCCCCCACGGTACCCCAGGGCCCTGTTGCTGTCTCTAGGAAAGGGAAAGGCGCCAGCCAATCCACTTGGCACCATATTCACGCCACTAGGGGCCCCAGGGATGAGAGAGAAGCCTTAATGAGTCACTGTGGGCTCCTTATACCCCTTCTTGCCCAGTCCCAGCTACAGATTAACAAGTACAGGACCTAGTGCAGGTCCACGTCTAGCCCAGGAGACTCCTCACCCTTCCTGTGGTGGCACTTGTTGTTGCAGGATTGGGTACATTAGGGTCTGAGGGAAGAATTTATCACTAGCCAAGAACTGGGTGGGAATTGCACTCTGTCCCACCCCTTCTGCCCTCACAAGCCTTTTCTTTCCTTAGTTTTCGCTTGCTTTGATGATCAGTGGAGGACAGTGGGGGTGTGGTGGATGAGAGCTGGAGCGGTACAGGGAGATGCAAATACAGATGTTGTTTGGGAGGCACCCCAATAGCCTGATGGAATTATATGTGTACACATTATGTGCCAGGATGCTCCAGATAGACCTGTTCTCCAGCTCGTACTCCAGGGCACAACTGTTGGCTGGTGTCATAGGAACCACGTCCACAGGTGTCTCTAGGGTAAACTTCAGTTCCATACTGGTGTTGAGTGGTGGCCCTGGAGATGGGATGCTGAAGCAGTGGAGGCATTCATTTGTCTTGAGGGAGGGACTGGGCAGAAAGGGTCTGAATCCAAATTGAGGGGCACAGAGGCAAAATAGTCATGATACATTTGGAGGGAGGAGGAAGGGAGCTCAGCAAGCAAAAATGTCTCTAGTCCATTTATAGATAGGGAGAACTGAGATAGCTGAGCCCAGTATTTGGTGTCAGAGTAAGTGAGAAGTTGGGGGAGGTATGGGTGGTCTTGATTTATGGCTAGGTGGGGGTTAGAGTTTTCCTTTTGATCTCACCCAATAACATAATAGAAAGCCCCAAACAATTCACGTCCCAGAGTTGCTGTAGCCAGTGTTTTCTCTCAGTGAGTACCTGAGATTGGTCCACATGCCCTTAAGTACACGTTCATTCACACCACGTTTTTTTGCTCCCCAATTTCACACACAGGGAGTTCTGGTGGCTTAATGGTAGGTGGCTTAATGGTAAGCCAACACAAAGGTGGTTTTTATGTGCCATCGAATCACCTGCGACTCCTAGAGACCCTATGTACAACAGCCCTAAACCCTGCTCTATTCTGTGCCATTTTTACTGTCTCTGACACACCTCCCCCCATTATCCCAGTCACAGTCAATCCATCTCATTGAGGGCCTTCCTCTCCTGCACTGTCCCTCTACTCTCCCAAGTATGACTGGTTCTGCCTTGCAACATGTCCAAAGTATGTGAGACTAAACTTCAGAATTCTTGCCTCCAAGGAGCAGCCTGATTTCACCCTCTCTAGGACGAATATGATTGTTCTATCTAGCAGTCCATGGTGTAGTCAATACTATTCTCCAGCACCACAGCTGAAGGCATCAATTCTCCTTCTGTCTTCCCTAGTCATTGTCCAGCTTTCTGACGCATAGCAAATAATTGTGAAGACTATGACCTGGATCATGTGCACCTTAGTCTCCAGACTGACATCATTGCTCTTCAGTACTTTGGCGAGGTCTCTGACAGCAGACTCTCCCAATGCAGTTTGTATTTTAATTCCTGGCTGCTGGTACCAAGAGCGTTGATTGTAGAGCCAAGCAAACTAATGCTGTTAACAATCTCAATCTCTTCACCGTATGTCATGATGCTGCCAATCAGCTCAGTGGTGAGAATCTTTGTTTACTTGATGTTGAGCTTCAACACATATTGAAGGCTGTAGTCCTTGACCTTCTGCAGCAAGCACTTCAGGTCCTTCTCAGTTTCAGAAAGCAGGTTTGTGTCATCTGCATAATGCAGATTTTTTATAACTCTTAACTCCATTCCTGATGCCACATTTCTCCTCATAGAGCCCAGCCTCCTGAATAATCTGTTCTGCATATAGATTAAAAAGGTATGGAGACAGGACACATCCCTAGCATAAACCCTTTCCAATTTTGAACCATGCATTGTTTCCTTGCTCTGTTCTGACGACTGCCTCCAGGTCCAAATACAGGATCACATAAGCATGTTCAAGTGCTCTGGATTCCCATTCTTCTCAGAGTTAGCTACAGTTTGTTGTGATCCACACAGTCAAATGCCTTTGCACAGTCAATGAAACATCAAGGTACAGGGTTCTAATCTATCAGCAGCTCCGCAGGAGAAGCTGGACAGTCTCCTACCCTGTGATTACCTGCCTCTGAAAACCCGTTTGAGGGTCAGCTGTGGGTCGGCTCGCACTCACAGCACACAAAACAATTCTGCGCATACAGGCCCTAGCTCTCTTCCAGTGCTTCAGCAATAAGCCTTCCCTCTGGGCTGGTGGAAGCCGTGGTGACGCGGTTGGCTGACCAAACCTTATGAAGGTCCCCGCCCTGCTCCGCCTTGCCGGCAGCCGACTCCACCCTACACCCAAGTCTCCGGCGGCCACCAACTCCTCCCAGAGCTGCGAACTACAAGTCCCGACATCCACCGCGCGCGCTCTCTCCCGCCTCTCCCGCACCGCCCACCGCCGGGACTTGTGGGCCTACCAGAGTGCTTTCCATTGGTCTCTTTGTCCTGTCAGTCACCTGGGAGCCTCAGGGGGCGGGGCGAAGGCGGAGATCCGGATCCGGAGCGGCTGAAAGGCGGAAGTGGAGGCCGGAGCCTGGGACACCGCCGGGGGGAGAGAAGCGGAGCCTGTCCGAACCCCGGCCCCGAGTAACGCCGCCGCCCGGGAGCCGCGGTGAGTGTGTGTGTTCGAGACCCAGAGTCTCACCTGCGTTCAAGTCTCTCTAGGGCAACCCTTCTTCCCGCCCAACCTCGGCTTAGGGGGACACTGGCCCCTCCCAGGCTCTCTGGGCTTGACCCCTCCCCCGACCCGTAGCCCCTTTTTAAGGGACTCCCCAGGCATCGAGCCAAAGGAGTACCCTTCTTTCCTTCTTTTAAGTGCTCCTCGGGAGCCTTGGGAAAGACCCCATGGCCCTCCTCTGGCTTGTCCATGGCAGTTGTAGGAAGAGACCCTAAGTTCCGATCTCCTGCTTCCAGGATTGGAGGAACCTTTGCTGTCTGTGAAGGAACCTGTCCCCCTTCTCTTTTAGAGGGGGAGGGTAGTGCTGTCTGTCGTCATTTTCTTTACCTGTGATCCCAAAATCAATTGTCCCTTCTCATTTGTAGAATTTTGACAAGATTTACTTTTGAGTGAGGTTTGGATGAGACCATTCCACAAGCACAGAAGTGTATTGACTCCCTCACCCCGCAACTGTGTACTTTTCTTTCCTTGGATCCAGATAGGATCTAAGCAGAGTTTGAAGTCTGGGTCACTTACTAGGAATTAGCTGCCTTGCTCCCTTCACCTCAGCCCTGTCCTCTAGTTATATCGCTCTCTTAAGTGTCTCTCTTCCTGCCTCGGAAGAATTTAGCTGAGGTTTGCTCAATCCTAGCTGCAGATCACAGATCAGGGTGGATCGCCCATTCATTATCCTCCCCAGCCCCTCCTCTTCCCCCTTACTCCAGGCTCAGTCCTCTCCAGCGTGCCTGAGTGGTTTCTCCCATGCTCAAACGGACTGCTCTTCCTAAGACTGCTGCTGACTGGCCTATAAGGAGGAGAATAAGGCCAAAAGGGGCCTGGGCTCTTACCTCCAAACACCCCCACCCCCTATGCTGAGCAACAGGTCCACGTCACTGCTATTCCCAGGGTCTCTCTCCGATCCTGTCTGGGCTTTGGAAAACTATAGATTACAGAGAGATGAGTCAAGAACACAGTGGCAACTCTGCATTCATATGCTAATTTTTTGTATCAGTTAGTAACTTTTGTATATTAGCCAAAGGAATTCCCATACACATCAGAAAGTGCTGTTCTTCTGAACTTCCCAAGAGTCCGACTGGACTGACATGTGATCCTTGTCTGTTGCTTGGGACTGAGGTGTGTGAAATGGCTGCTGTCTCCGACCAAGCTGGGAGGTTCTTTGTTATGTGGCCAAAGTACAGGCCAGTATACCTTGATGAGAAACAGCCCAACTCTTTGAGGCCAGCACTGACCCTTGCTGCCTACAGTAGAGGGAGCTTGGGAAGGCCATGCCATTCCTGGTGTACTTGTAGTTCTTCAGGATTCTAGACCAACTTTCCCAGCCTTGGATGCTGGTTAGAGGTATTATAGTGGTGAGGGATTTTTTGGTTTGTTTGTTTTTTTTCCTTGAGATTGTCTGACTACTTTTAGACTGATGTCTGACTTTTGCTGTCTTTTGAGCTAAGTTGGGATGCACTTAGTTCCATGCAACAGCTAGATCACAAGTTCCATCTGTAGGCTTCTTTGGGGGACTGTTGGATCTTCTGTGACCAACCTGATTTCTCTAAGCCAGTCAGTCTGTGCCTCAGGGGCAGAGAAGAGAGACCTGACTGCCTATCTATCGGCTGTTAGCCTCTGACCAAACTCACCTTACTAATGCCCTGTGATTTGGGAAGCTCTTCGGGTGATTTGGGATGAGACTGACAATCCCTGAGAGACTTTCTTTCTTTTTCCTGAGTGTGCCTTCCCAGCTGATCTGGAACAGGCTTGGAAAGAGAAGAGGTTTAGTAATCAGTAGTGCTCCCTCCAGGCAGTATGTCACCGTTCCTGACCTCCAGAGAGTAGAGTCCAGGCAGAGTTCTGACACTGGTGATGAAGTTAGGGCTCTGTGTCAGTCAGAAATCCCTCCTCCTCGTCTACAGTTTTGCTCCTCTTCTCAATTTAATCTCAAAACAATTTGGCCTTTTTTAAAAAAAGAAAGAAAAAACAAACTAGTTGCTGTCAAGCTGACTTCCAATTCATGGTGATTCAGTAAATATGGAGCAGATTGTACGCAGTTTGTACCACACTGGCACCATCCTGCCTCTAGACGAGTTATAACAACTCATTTTTTCAGAAATCGCTTTAATGTTACCAAGTTCTTTTCACACTTGTTCCCCACAAGAATCCTGTGAGAGCTTAGAATTTGTATCCCTGTTTCAGAGATGATGCAGAAGGAACTGAAGTAGGTTGTATACGATTATACAACTAGAAAGTGATAGAGGCCAGATTAGATTAGGGACTAGGGCTAGATATGAACTCATCTTCCCTATTACTGGACCGCTGTTCAGTCTGTTTGTAAAATGAATGAGCTTGCCTGACAAGGTAAGTGAGCAGTGGCCTTTACCGGGGCAGCCTGCAGATTCTTAGTCCTTCACCATGCCTCGTCAGACATCCCTTCTCTGCCTCCATTTTCTTCTCCCACCCCTGCTCTAACCCACATCCTCTTTCTTCATCCCTTTTCCTTCTCTTCTGCCTTTGGAGCCAGTACTTTTCAGAGCCCAGGAGATTGCTGACATCTGCATGCAGTTAATTTCCTAGAACCTATAGTCAAAATGCTTAGAATATGAAAGTAAAAGTGAGTGGGGTCCCACTGGGCAGGGCGGAGGGGTAAGAGACCAGCAGAACTGACTTCTAATTCGTCCTTTAAGTCTCCCATGGTGCTCCCTACCACTCGTAGGTGGCAGGTGAGGAGATTGTAGCTCTTCCCCAGGAGCTCTTTCCCCTGAATTTTCTGACAGATGGAAATGAAGCAAGGTCACACATTTAAATTCAGCCCCACCAAGTAAGGACTTCTTAGAAAAGACCTTCTTCCTCTGTCTCTTACAAGGTAAGCAGGGTGGCAATGCGGTTGGTGGAAGAGTCAGCCAGACCCCCAAGTTCACATCTGAGCTGTGCCGTCTGCTGGTTGTTGTGTGCCCTTGGCATTATTACTTGACCTCGCTGAGCCCCTGCTTTTTCACATAAGAGGGCAAGTAAATATCTTGCAGAATTGAAAACAAAGAGTAAAGGAGTCCATCCAGTACCTGGCACAGGAGGTGGTGGCTGGTTGCTGTTGAGTCAGTTCCGACTCAGCACAGCTCCATGTGTGGAGAGTAGAATCGCTCCACAGGGTTTTCAAGGCTGTGACCTTCCAGAAGCCGATCGCCAGGCCAGTCTTCTGTGGCACCTCTTGGAAGAGTCGCTTGGAACTGCCACCATCTTGGCTGGTAGCCAAGCACTTCTTCCATCACCCATAAACCCTTATTGGAGCTCAGCACAGGTACCCTAAAATTAGCAGTTGCTATTTTACGGTAGAAGTAGGGTTTTGAAGGTGCGTTATGATTTATTGCTAGGATTTTCATTCAACATATGGACCAAATTACTGCTATGATGTCCAGTGTATTATTGATGATTTCACCATTGAAATTTGATAGCTATTTATTTCCTAGAGTTATTGTAACACATGACCATCAACTTGGTGGTTTATACAGTGTACTTATATTCTCTCACGGTTGTGGACGCTGGAAGTCAAATCCAAAAGGAGTTGGCAAGTGTGTGCTCTCACTGAAACTTCTAGGAGGGTATCCTTCTTTGCTCTTCTGAGGTTCTGGTGGCTTCGGACACACCTTGTAGCTGCACCTCAGTCTCTTCTGTGGTTGATACATGGCAGTCTCCCTGTGTATTGCTCTGTGTTTCTTCTCTTTTTTGGTATTAACTCAGAAGTTCATGAATTTTATTGGTCAGATAAAACCAGAGATGAGCATGTGTTTGTGTCAGCATCATCTTATGTCTTGGTGACTAATCTGATTACATAGAATGAAGCCTTCAGGCTTTTCTAGTCTCTATACTGAACACTGAAGGCACCACCAGGATCACTTAGTCACAAGATTTCTGTGCTGGATCAGTTCTGTCACTTGCAGAGGCTTCTCAAAGATATGCTTCTGTCAGTGGTCCACTGAAGTACTGAGGTTGGAGCTACGACTGAAGATATCTGCACAGTCGCTGTATTAACAGAGCTCTTCTCCTCAAGGCCATCACTGCTCTGTGGTGAGATGAGACTTCCTGTGGAATGGACAGAATCTACACATTTCTCTCTTTTTTGTGTTTTCTTTAATGTGAATGATCTGTGCTGCTTCTTTTAAGTTAGAGTGGATTTAGGACTTATCCTAACCCCATGTGATCTCATCTTAACTTGATTGCCTCTGCCAAGGCCTATTTCCAAATAAAGTTCCATTCCCAGGCTCCAGGAGACATGACTGGGGGGAGTGGGGTGTGTGTGCACACCAGCATTCAACCTGGCACCGTAGTAGTCCCATTTTACAGAAGGAAATGCTGAAGCTATGACTAGGCTTCTCACACTTGGGTATTTGGACCCTTCTGGCATCATACGCCATGAATATGTGAATACTCAGAGCCAGTCTGAATGGGGACTGCATCTTCCAGCACGTCGGTACTACTCAGCTTGAAATGTTTCCATGTTGAAACAGACTTGGCTGTATTTATAGCCTGGAATGCAAAAGATTGCATGAATTTAGACTAAAACCAGGAACTTGAAGACAGTGTTTCACTTGTGGCAGATTGCTTGGGGTTTGATCATGATTCCTGGGATTTTGCATTTCCCTTGATTTGAGTCAAGAGTGCTTTTTAGAGCAGGTTTTAAAGCAATTCAAACTCAAACTCACTGCCATCAAATTGCTTCAACCCATAGCGACTTCACATTGGGTTTCTGAGGCTATAATTTTAATAGGAGGTGATTGCACATCTTTCTCCCTCAGAGTAGCTGGTGGAAGGAGCTCTGGTGATGTAGTCTGTATCACTTTGCTCTGCTAATCAAAAGTTATCAACTAGGATGTCACCAAAATCCAGATAATGAGCCTTTCAAAAACCTTGTCACAGGAGAGTGAGAATACTTTCTTAAAGGCATCCTCTATATGAGTAGCTTGGTGTTATACATTTTCACAGCACTTATCCATCTTTGCCATATACAGGAATAAATATAAAAAAAACCAAACCCACCAAACCTGGATTGGAGCTCTGACAACCACCCAGGTGATAGATGGGAACTGTGTTCAATCCTCACGTTGTAGTGAGGACCTCTGTAAGATGTGACAGAAGTCTGTGTTCTTACCCCTGTGCAGTACAGCAACTCTGACTTGTCTCTGGGCTGAATGGAAGGTTCTCCACCTTGCCCACCTGGGAGCTGCATCCCCTTACTTGTCTCAGAGCTCAGACTGAACAGCTTTTCCCCTTTGAAACCTTCCGTTCCCCCAGGTAGACTGAAGGGTGTTCTCATCACTCTGCCCCTCTGTGACTGCACCTACGTCCTTCACCTAGTGTTGGAACCACTTTAGGACCCTGGGTTATGTCCTGCTTGATCTCTGTGTATTGAATCCTGGCACAGTCTCCAGCAAATAGGGCTCCCCAACTGAGGCTGTTTAAGGAAGGGGCAGACATCCTACCTGCCCTTGAAGCAGCAGCCTGCTCACTGCTTTTAGTACACACCTCCCAAGCTCACACAGCTTGGATATGCTGAGCCCAGGATTCACACTTGGCATCCATCTGATTCTAAATGTTGGGCCATTTCTTTAGTCCATCTTCTGAAAAATTACTTAGGAGAAGATCATGGAAAAAATTTCTAGAAAGCAGAGCCCTGGTAATGGTTCCACACTCGGATGCTAACTGAAAAGTCGATGGTTCGATTGCACCAGCCTCTCTACAGAGGAAGAGACATGGCCGTCTGCTCTCATTCAGATTTCAGCCTAGAAAACCCCATACAACTGTTCTGCTCTGTTCCTCACGGTCACTGTGAGTCAGAATTGACTGGATGGCACACAGCAGCAACAGGGTTTTCAAATCACCTGGTTTACTGGGGAAACGTAGGCTTGTCTTTGGCCACCCATGATCCTGTCAGCCAGCTTTCACAGCATGTGGCTGGTAGCAGTACAAAACAGTTGTACTTGTCCAGCAGTGTGTGGCAAGGCAGCCTGACCCCGGGCCAGTACTGTTCTCACCAAGAATCAATGGAAATGCATTGGTCTGTGAGTACTGCTTTGTACATCTGCACAAGACTCCCCTGAGTGAAGCTGGCTGAAGAAAATTACCCTGGCGGCCATGTAGCCCAGTGAGGATAGGTGTATCTGCAGGTACTGCCTTTGAACTCCCCTTCTCAGTGCCCGTGGTGCTGGGATGTTAACCTCTGTTCTCCATTGATTTGCAGTAATGCTGTGGGCCTCACCAACCTCTTCTTCCTCCCGATAGGCCCCTCATTCAGGCCAGGTTCACCCTTGCTGCTCTCTAAAACTATCTGGTATTTTAAGTCAGTTTATAGTAACTAAAATCATAAGATCTCATTTTGTCATAAATTAACCCACTGCCTTTTTTTTTTATTTCAGAATAGGTTTAATTTTACAGAATTAGTGAAGTTAGTACTGAGCATTTCCCCATAAACTCTGTACCCAGTATTCCCTATTAAATCTTACTGTTAACATTTGTCACCAATACAGATACGCTATTAACCAGTCTATACTTTGTTTAGATGTGCAAAACTGTTTTTTTCTTCTAGTATCTGGTTCTGTCAAGATAGATAACATGTGCATTTGGTTGTCATGCAGCGTTAAGACTCCTTTTGGCTGTGACAGTTTCTCAGTCATTTGGTTTTGATGGCCTTGACAGTTTTGAAAAGTTCTGGTCAGATGTTTGGTGAAATGTCTCTCAAGTAGAATGTGTTTGATACTTTTTTCATGATTAAACCAGGGCTATGAGTGATTGGAAGGAATACCACAGAGGTAAAATCACATTCCAGGGGCCAGCCTGTCAGCATGACTTAGCCCTGTTGATGTTGACCTTGGTCACCTGGCTGAGGTTGTATTTGCTGGGTTTCTCCACAGGAGTTACTCTCCTCCCACCCTCCTTCTAGTGCAGTCCCTGGAAGTCACTTCTCAGAGCCTATTTTGGAATGAAGGGAGTTATGGATATAGTAAAAGAGGGTGACTTCCCCCCCATCAGAATATAAAAGACATCATTTTATTTGTGTAGTTAGTTAACAGTAAGTTAGATGCATACTGTTAAAGCTAAGAACAACAAAACCCCAACTCATGAAAAATAAGACAGAAAAGCAGAGCAGTAATAGCAGGAGCAGAGATTGCTTGTGGATAGATTAACTACCAAAGAAAATTTCCTTGGTATTCCCCAGTATGAGCTATTTATTTATCCTCACTGTTTATTTATTCAGTTGTTTATAGCAGTATAGTTGACCCTTGGACAACACGGGTCTGCTTTGCGTGCGCCCACTTCTGTGCACTTACACACAGGGATGAATTGCTCATGCAGAGATGCTTAGCATCACATGACGTTTTCATGGGATCCTCACAGCACTTGAATGCACCAAAAGAACTTCAGGAAAGTAATTTGAGTATTAGTGGACCCAGTTCAAACTTCTGTTGTTCAAAGATAAACTGTGTGCACATTTTTTTTGCTACAGGCGAGAGAAAGTGTGTGTGTGTGTGTGTGTGTGTGTGTGTCCCTTTAACACCCATGTTCAAAAAGTATAACCAGTTAGTTGCTGTGGTGTTGACTGACTGACTGATGGTAACCATGTTTATCAGAATATAAACTCAATTCCATAGGGTTTTATGCAGCTGATTCTTGGGAGGTAGGGCTCCAGGCTTTATTCTGAGATGCCTGTGGGCAGACGTGAACCTCCAACCTTTCCGATAACAGCCGAGCATATTAACTATTTGTACCACCCAAACAAACCAAGCCAATTGTTGTTTTAGTTTGACCTCAGGTTGTGAGCTTTCAGAAGCAAAGCATCTCCGGCTGGGTTCAAACCACCAACCTTCTAGTTTGTAGCTAAGCACTTAACTGTGCCTCTCATGGGCATAAATCTTTTATCTTGGCTATTTAGTTTGTTGTTGTTGTTATGAGCCATCAAGTCAGTTGCAGCTCACAGGGACCCTATGAACAATAGTTCTGAACCCTGCCCTATCCTGAGCCAGTCTCACTGTTTTTGATAGACCTACCCTCGTTACTCCAGTCACTATGTCTGTCTCATTGGGGTCTTCCCCTCCTGCACTGACTGTCTACCCTTGCAAAAATGATGTCCTTCTCCAAGGACTGGTCCCTCCTGGCTACATGCCCAAAGTATGTGAGATGGAGCTTCAGAATTCTTGCCTTCAGAGAGCAACTAGGTTTCACCCTCTCTGGGACAGACCTCTTTGTTCTCTTGGTAGTCCATGATATTAGTTTATGCTTTTGAATTATAATTCAGTACTACTGTATTCCTTAAATCTTTTCAGTTGGTTCTTGATGTACCCTCTTATTGTGTGTATCTTTGGAGAGTTTTTTGTGAATAGTACACGATCCTTAAGGTACACCGTGTTTATTTCTTGCCCCAGTTCTAGAACTGGCTGTATATGCAAGGCCACTGCCTTTTTAGTAAACATTTCATCTCAGGCACACTGATATGGAGTCATGTGGATTCGTTAAGTTGTTTCTTTCTTATCTTGATGGTTACTCAGAGTTACTGAAGACTCCAGGGTTGGATAAGAGGGAATCCACCCTGAGAGAAGCAGTCCTACTTGCCGGATTTGGCCCCGACCGCAAGCTGTTGCTTTCCTCCTCGTACATTCATATTTGTATCCCTGCCTGGGGCTGTGACTGATCCAAAAAGTTGTTGGATTTGGTATTTAGTTTGGAGTTTTCTGTCAATTGAGGAGATGAGATCTGTGCACATAATTCTCCACTTCAAGTGCTAAATTCTCCAGCCAAACCCTCCTAATTTCTGGGTGTTCTAAGAGAGTCCACGTGGTCTGGGCAGGCATCCTCTTGCTGCCGTTCAGAAATGGCCCTCCTCTTTAGGCAGAGGGTTTGTGTAGGCTGATGGCCCTAGGCGGGCCCAGGGCAGGCTGTCACTTTGGGCTGTGATCCTGAATCATTGAATAGCTTAAATCCTTCTGTTGTACTGTCATCCCTCTGAAGAAATGTAACTTGAGCCTTGCCGGAAACGCTAACTTGGGAACTAAACAGGAGTTGGTTTACAAGCCTCTTGCCTTCTATTCATAGCTCTGTGTGTGTCCCTTTCAGGTGGCCTTGTCAGAAGCATCCCAGGCATGGGGGAGGGCGTGGATGCTGGCCCAGTCATCAAGTGGCTCTCAGAGCTGCTTAAAGGGCTGTGGTGATTAATGATGCCACTTTCCAAATTTCTACCATTTTCAGGACACTTTTTAAAAGGGACTCTGGATTCTTTGTCAGCTGCCCTATTCCTGTCCCCTCCCCCTCGCCACAGCTGAACTACTTCTTCCCTTTCCTGAAAGAGGCTTTGAGATGGAAGGAAGGGCATTTGTATTGTAGGTTTTGTTTGGGGTTTTGTTTTCGTGGGTAAAGGTTATGATTACTGCCTGGAAGATCCTGTAGGGCAATTTTCTGTCCTACAAGGTCGCTGGATCGGAGTTGACTTGACAGCACACAGCAACAGTGGTTTGCCCGGCCAGAAGCTCTAACTTGGTGCTGATTTACTGGATCATGATGGCCCCCTTCACTCATGGCTTTGGGAACCAGGCTCCAGAGAATGCAAGATCCTCCCTGTTGACAGGACACAGCACATGTGCCTGAGCTGGCCCTTCTGGGTCTCTGGTAAAAATCATTCTCTCCAAATGATTTTTGGAGATGAGGGACACTGAAAAATGGGCTCTGGAGAAATTGAAAATGAAAGGAATGCTGGATGGTATCTGAAGGTGTCGACTGAGGAAACTCCTTCTTCTAAGCTTGGCAGCAGCCCTGCCTGTGAACTGGATGCCTTTCACAGGCAGACTCTCTGCAGAGTCTTTCTTGTATCATCTTCCCAACAGCCCTGTGAGGGTGGGAGTACTGGTTTCTCCGTTTTACATGTGAGGACATGGGTTGTGTAACACAGGTCACCCTGGTGTAACACCCCGGTAAGTGGTGGCTCCAGGACTTGTCTGACTCCGGCACTTGTGCTCTCAGCCCCTGAGAGGCCCTGTCTGAGGCAGTAGGGCATCCTCTTGGCTATGCTGTTTCTCTTGTTAGGGGATGAGAGTGGTCTGGCAGATAGGTATGTATTTAATTTCTCATCTGCCTTCATCCACTTACCAAACCTAACCGAACTGCACCTATATGGCATGTCCAGTGCAACCTGTATTTATTGAGCACCTACTATGTGTCTTCAGACTGACATCATTTTTCCTCAGCACTTTAGAAAGGTCCCTGACAGCAAGCTTTTCCTGTGCAATATGTCTCCTGATTTCCTAACTGCTGTTACCAAGGGTGTTGATTATGGATGCAAATAAGAGGAAATCATTGACAATTGCAATCTTTTCTCTATCCATCATGCAAATCACTGGGCAACAGTGCAGACTGTGGTCTTTTCTGTGCTTTGCCTCTGAGAGCTGGACAGTGAATAAGGATGACAGAAGTAGGATTGATGCCTTTAAGTTTGGTGATGGAGAAAAGTAGCAAATATACCATGGACTGCCAAAAGAACAAGCAGAGATGTCTTGGGAAAAGTGCAACAAGAGTACTTCTTGGATGGTGAAATGTCCTCTCACCTTCTTTTGGGCATGTTGTTAGGCTATTCTCTGGAAAGGGTCAGCAAAAAAGAAGACGACCCTCAACAAGATGGACTGACACAGTGACTGCAGCAGTGGGCTGAAATGTGTCAGAGATGAGGATGGCACAGGATAGGACAGCGTTCAGATCTGTTGTTCACACGGTCACTCTGAGTCATACTTGACTAGATAGCACTAACAACAATTGTTTGTTGGGTGATAGTATGTGCTGTTGAAGGAAGCCCATAGATCCACCTTTGAGGACTTTGTAGTGTGATTCTTCTTCTCTTCAGCGATACACTCAATTCCTCAAGCCTTTCCACTTAGAATTCCCAAGTTCTCCAAACTCTTGCCACCTCCAACAGCCTTACTAGAAGAAACTTGAGACCAGAGAAGTGGAAGTGTGACTCACTCACTGAAACTTCTTGAGACCCATTTATTGCCTGATTTCTTCCCCTGGCACCATTCTACCTTCTGTTCAGAAAAATAAAAGGAGGTGGGGAGAAAAAAACCTGCCTAAAATCTTTCTCTTTTCTCCCCCAGCTTAGAGCTTTTACTGGTGGCTGAGAACTCTGAGCTCCGGGAGTTGAGAGTTGGTCATGGTGCTGGTGTCTGATACCTGATTCCCTTTCCCCTGCTCTGCTCTCAGATGGGACCTCCGCTCTTTGTTTAGCAGCCACAGGCAAAATAAAAAGGGCAGTGAATGAAATTGGCTTGCTTTCTTTTTCTGTAAAGACAGGAAGGGATTCTGAGAGGTATCCCTTGTTAGAGGGACTGCCTGGGGGAACAGGTGTCGCTGCCGACCCTGTCTTCCAACAGAGGCCCTTGGTGTCTTTCCGGGCCTGGGGGCTGCCCCTATACAGCAGCAGAGTGGCAGCTGTCCAGGCTGGCCCTCCTGGCTCCTGCAGAGACCCTCCCGAGGCAGAGGAGAGACAGGCCCTGCATTGATAAGATTCCAGCGCAGATTGTCCTGAGTAAATAGTAACTCATGAACAAAACAAATGCAAGGGTGGTGGTGAGGGCTGCGGGTGAGCTGGACCCTGCATTTATCCTGACTGGCTTCCGTGAGCTGTGTGCAGCATTCTGGGACCGAGACGGGTAGTTTGGAGCCCGGGAAGATGCTCTGCCGTGAGTGGCTCTCTTGGTGGCATCCCACTCAGAACAGGCAGGCGAATAGCCAAGTTTTAGGCCATAAAACCACCCTATGGCCATGATCCTATCCCCACCATGGTCTGTGGCTGGATTGGTGTGTGGATTTGAATTGGGGAAAGTACCAGATTTCATATGAGCCTTTGCTTGCAGTTCCTGGCCATGCCACCCTCCATGGGCATGCACTGCTGACTGAGGTGTGCTGAGGTGGAGGCCAGGCCCTCTTAGGGAGAATAATCTGTCTGGAGTGTAAGTGTACTTTTAGTACCCTGGAATCAGTCTTATCTGGAGCACCTGCAGGCAGCCTCGTGTGTCTGTCTCACCTCTCTTCTACCTCCCCAACCCCTTGCTTCTGTTTATCACCTGGGGTTGGGCCTTAAGGCCGTCCTGAGAAGCCCTGAGCACCTTCGTCATGGATCTCTTTGGACGCCAGAGCAGAACTTGCTGACCGGGCTGTGTCAGCAGGTTTGTGGAGCTGTGTCTTGGCCTGGCTGTCATCTTCCCCATGTGAGTGCAGGAAGAGAGGGAGCAGAGACTGGAGGTTTCCATCCTGGGCCTGCAAGCTAGCGCTGACTCGGCCTCTCCCTGGGCCTCTTGGAGCACCCATCTGTCATCAAAAGCTGAGGAAGCAGCTCTGAGACCAAGGGAGGATTTCTTGGTGTTCCTGCTAGCACAGGGCCCTGGAAAGTGTAGCTCCTCCTTAACCCATCCTGGCCTCAATCCTGAGCGGTACAGTGGGCTTTCCTGCACCAGGGAGGGGGTGCAGGAGTAGCTGTGCTGGGTGCTGGCTTATCCTGGTGATGCAAGGGGTTTGGCCAGTTGGTGTTGGGTGTCCACAGTTCAACCCTCCAGATGTGCCCGCACACTGGCCCCTTTGGCAGACATGACAGAGTTGGTGGCCTTAGCTGGGGCTCTTGGGGATTCTATTTGGGCTTCACTTTGGTATTGAAGTCTTAGGCATTCAGTCCCAGAAGAACCTTATGAAAAGGGAATGAAGTGAGAGTGACTCCAGCGAAGCTTTGTGGGTGGGGACTGGCTCACCTAGACTCGCCCTTGGAATGATTTACTTCCCTTCCCTCTGGAAACAGAGTCTTCTTCCTGTGCCTGGGGAAAGGCAGCACTTTCCACTAAGCCCTGGCCTGACATACCCCACCAAAGCTGTCCCCAGATCTCACCTGAACTGTTTATCTTCTGGCTTCCAGAAACCACTTCCTCTCTTTCTCTCCAGGGAATAATAGTCTAAGATCCTGCTTTCTCCTCGTGAGACCCAGGCCCTGTGTGTAGTTTGGGCCACACAAGAGGACTCCCCTATCTCTAACTCAGTACTCAGAAGGTGTCCTCTAGACAGATCAGGGAATGCAGAACACCACACTGCTGTAGCTTCTTTCACACCATTGTGTTGGCTTCTTTTTTCATTATCACAAAAGCTTTAAACACCTTTAATATTCTTTACCTTACAGTTAAGTTCAAAGGATAAATATGTCCCTGGTCTCTATGTAGCCCTTTCATGGCCTAGTGGTTAAGGAATTGTGCTGCAAACCCAAAGGCAGGCAGTTTAAATCCACAAGGTGCTTCTTGTGAGAAAGATGGTCAGTCTCCTCCAGTGCAAATTCAGCCTCTGGTAATTCGCTTGAGGGTCAGCTGTGAGTAAGTTCTGAATTGATGACATAAGACAGAGAATTGTATTTGTTTGCTGGGTCCTGTATCTTGCTCACTATTTGTTTCTTGCATTTGGCTGTCTTTACTCTCTTTTAGTCCTTTTCTAATTCGAGCATCATCTTTTGTATTGTCTTTGACAGTACTCTGGATTTTTTTTTTATAGTAGAGCTGTAGACTTAGGAAGAAACCCCCTCCTCCTGGTCGACCCAAGCCAAGCCACTGCCGCCCAGTGAGTTCTGACTCATAGTGATGACCCTCTGTCGGGTTTCTGGGGCTGTAAACCTTTACAACTTCCTCTTGTCTTTCTCCTTCTAGCACCGATGAATTTGAACCACAATTTTTTATTAGCAGTGCAGCATGTAGTGCTCTATACTATAAAAGTGGAGGGTCAGAAAAGGAGAAGTCCTTCAGTGAGGTGGATTGACATGGTGACTGCAACAGTGGCCTTACACACAGCAAAAATTGTGAGGATAGTTTAGGTCTGGCAGGATTTCCTTCTGTTGTCTCTCAAAGTTTGCTTTAAATTGAGGCCAATTCAACGGCACCCAACTAGAATAACAGCAGAGATGGAGAATATATTTTACATGCAGGGAAGCTAGACTGGTCATATAATTTCAAATCTTTTATTGTTGTTATGTGCCATCGAGTCATCTGTGACTATAGTGACCCTATGTAAAACAGCTCTGAAACCTGCCCTATCCTGAGTTGGTCTCACTGACTTTGACACACTTAATCCCGTTGCCCCAGTTACCCCATATCATTTGGGGTCTTCCTCTTCTGTGCTGTCCCTCTGTCCAAGCATGATTTCTGTCTTCAAGGCTTGGTCTCTCCTAGCCACATACTCAAAGTATGTGAGGTGGAACTTCAAAATCCTTGCCTCAAAGGAGAAACTTGGTTTCCCCCTCTCCAAGACAGACCTATTTGTTCTTCTGGAGGTCTATAGTATGTTCAGTACTCTTCTCCAGCAGCACAACTCAGAGGTATCAATAATTCTTCTGTCATCTTTAGTCATTGTTCAGCTCTCTGATACATAGCAAGTAATTGCTAAGACCATGGCCTAGATCAGATGCACCTTAGTCTCTAGAATGACATCATTGCTCTTCAGCACTTTGGAGAGGGCCCTGACAGCCGACTTCACCCATTGGCATTTGGTTTTTTGTTTTTGTTTGTTTTTATATAATATACCAGTCTCTTGCTGCCTTTAGCTTCCATTTTTCCATTCCTTGTCTGGGATCTCTCTCTC
>NW_006400090.1:1151061-1157602 GCF_000299155.1 Elephantulus edwardii | reverse complement strand
CCCCAGGTGCCTGTCGGGGCCTGGGTTTCAGCTGTCCACACCACAGCAGTGGGCAACGAGCTTAAAGCCCCTGATGGCTCTGGGCGCTGACTCTCACCAGTGAGCATGTGAGCATTTGTTTTTTTATTTCCTGATTACTGGTGCCAAGAGTATTGACTATAGAGCTGAGCAAGTTGAAATTGTTAATATCCTCAGTCTTTTCTCCATCTATCATAGTGCAACCAATTTTTATTATTGCTATATGCAAAATTCTATACATGCAACAGATGCCTTTTTATTGAAGTTTTACTTGATATAATAAAGTGTGTAAACCTTAAGTGATAAGTGTTTA
This sequence comes from Elephantulus edwardii, assembly GCF_000299155.1. Classification (NCBI taxonomy): domain Eukaryota; kingdom Metazoa; phylum Chordata; class Mammalia; order Macroscelidea; family Macroscelididae; genus Elephantulus; species Elephantulus edwardii. The sequence continues at coordinate 1,157,271 of NW_006400090.1, read as the reverse complement.
TATCTGTACATACCTCATGTATCTATTCTCAAATCAAGATAAAGAGTTTTCCATCCAGTAGCTTGATTAGGTTTGGCTTTTTGTTTGTTTGATTTTTTTATAGTTTGATAGAAGCTTTTCCCCCAGAGTTAAAATTTTAATTTACTAAAAGCATATATAAGAAGTGGCACCCCCTATTATTACTAGTGAAATATACTAACATTGTTAATGTTTTGAGGGGTTATTGGTTTTCTCCTATTTCTGATGGGGGAAGCTGTACTTGAGTTGTGGGTGCCCAGGGCTCAGGCTGTGCCACTGCCTGACCAGGCAACACGGGCAGCTTACCTCACCTCCGTTTCTTCCTCTGTCATTGGAAGGGGAAGGTTTAAGTCTCAGAGGTCCCTTTGAGCTCTGACAATCCACAAGTCAAAACTTTAAATAGATTATTATTTAATCAACTTGCCTCACCTCCAATCTGATACTGTGCTGCCTGATTTCCTTTCATCTTTACAGCCACCCTGTGAGTTTAGCATGACTAAGGAACAGAGAACAGTCAGTTACGTGACTTGACCAAGGTCATACCACTAACAAGTGAGAGAGCCAGGCTTTAATCAGACTCAGCCCAGCTTCCCTAGTTCTAGCTCTGCCTGGAGTGCCTGGCAAGGTTGATGGGTACCTCTTACAGGCTCATGGCTGTTGCTTCTGGTTCTTCTTTCCTCTTGATCTGCAGTCATTTAGAGGCCTGGGACGTCCTGCTATGTCTGCCCACTGTTTACCTGTGCCAATGATGACTGTCTTCCCCCTTGAGGAAAAGAGCCACGTTCGTTCACGGGTCTACAGTAAATCATCTCCCCAGTCGATTAGCGTCCCTCAAACAGTCAAGAGTCTCAGCTTCTTTTGATGCTTTCCAACCTCGCCTTTGATCTCTTCTTGTGTCCCTTGTTCTGTTCTCTTCAAGCTTACACGTTGCTTAGGCTGCCTTCCTCATCTTCTCTTTCCTGATCCTTTTGTTAAATATTCAGAAAAGAAGAGAAAAAAAAATATTCAGGAAAGCTTTTCCAGAGAAAGTAGCTGAAGAGTCAGTTACTGGCTGAAAGCATTTGCAGAGGCCCTGGGCGGGTCACTCAGTCCACGGCAGCGGATACCCTTGAGTGAGCCGGTCTCCACCCACTCGCCTGGTGACCACAGTCTGATTGGTTTCCCTAGTCAGCTCACTCTCCAAGCTGTGCTGGGACTCTCAGCTAGAGGAAGTCTCTGAAAGCAAACAGGAAACACGCGAGACACCCCTCAGCTGGAATGACTCACTCATTACCAGGAAGAACAAAAAAGTATGAAATGGGGGACTGCATGAATTAGAGAACAGAGGTGAAAATGGGTAATGGAGGCTGTAGGGGAGGGGTTACACTCCGGCAGCAGTTCTGCTGGAGAAGGCTTCAGGACCCCACATCTACCTGTACCCCATTCACGTGTTTCACCAGCAGGCACCTAGGCTGATGTGTGGTTGTCCACAGCTGGTCTGAGGGTCTCAGAGGGATCACAGGGATGGCTCTTAGATGCTTTTATGGACGCACTGGAGCATCCCTTTTGTCCCAGGGATCTGAGGTGCCTCACGCCTTTCTCCTTGAGGTGGATGTTTTTGTCTTCCTCTCACCTGTCTGCTTCTTTTCTATTCCTTCTTCCTACCTGTATCATCAGTCAGCTCTTATCACTCATCCTTAAATCCACCTGCTAGAATCACTTTGAGAACTATTGTAAAAAACATTGATGTCTGGAGTCCCTCTCTGGAGATTGTAATTCAGTTGGTTGGAGATTCTTTTGGCTTTTTTGGTGCTAAGTACCCCAGGTGATTGTGAGGGAGAACACTTGAGATTAACTGACTTGTGGTGTCCAGAGCAGAGGAAATCCCAGAGCAAGGGAGAGCAAGCTCTTGCGTTTCTTTGTCTTCTTCTCCTGCCCATGGTCACAAACTGGCTGGGCATTTTTGCCTGTTCTTGGGGCTAGTGTTTCAGCAGCTTGAACCCCTCCATGCCCTTCTTGAGTGCTGCAAGAGGGACTTCCAGTGTAGGATGCCCTAGGTGCTCCACTCTCTCTTCATTTCTGTGAAAGACATGAAATTTGGGCAGGAACGCATTCCCAGTGTCTTACAAGGCAGCCAGGGTCTTGATTTTGGGAGTGAAGGGACCATAGCATGACTACTCTTCAGCTCATGTCTAAAGCTCCCCATCTACCATTATTTCAAGAAACATGAAGAAATTCATCCAACTTGCTTGCTCTTCCTGGTGTTGGAGAATCTAGGTTTCTAAAATTTTTTTAAATTGTTGACCTATTCTGTGTTTTATAAGAAACTATCACCACAGCTATTAAAGGAACTTAATTGAAACTTTAATTTTTATCTCGAGTACAACTCACAGCAACCTTAAGGGCAACAGACCTGAACCCTGTCCAATCCTGTGCCGTCCTCCTCATCCATGACACACTTGAGCCCGTCGCTGCAGTCACTGTGTCAGTCCATCGCATTGGGGGTCTTCGTGGTTTTTTGCTGACCCTCTAGGACTTTTCCCATGATGCACTTTTCCAAAGAATAACCTCTCCTAGCAACATGCTCTAAGTATGAGAGATGAAGCTTCACCATCTGCCTCCAAGGAGTACTCTGACTGCACTTTTAAAGTCAAATCTGTTTGTTCTTTTGACAGTTCATGAGCTATTCAGGACTCTTGTCCAGCAAAGGTGCTCTGGTGGCCTAGTGATAGAGAATTGCATTGACAGCCCCAAAGTATGGGTTTCAAATCCACCAGTCCTCTGTGGGAAACTATGAGAAGTCTCCCCTTGTGTGATTTACAGCCTCTGAAAACTCACTGGAGGGTCATCTGTGGGTCACTTCCAACTTGAGGGTACTCAACAACAACAGCTTCAACACTACAACTCAAAGTCATCAATTCTTCTGTCATCTTTATTTATTATCCAGCTCTCAGATGTGTGACAGGTGATTAAAAAACCCATGACCTAAATCAGACACACCTTAGTTTTCAAACTGATGTCATTGCACTTCAGTATTTTAGAGAGATCCCTGACAGCAGACTTCTTGTTGGTATGTGCCATCGAGTTGTTTGCGACTCATAGCGACCCTATGTACAACAGCCCTAAACCCTGCTCTATCCTGTGCCAATCGCATTGCCTCTGACACACCCATCCCGATTACCCCAGTCACTGAATCAATCCACCTCATAGAGGGCCTTACCCTCCTGTGCTGTCCCTCCACCCTCCCAAGCATGATGTCCCTCTCCAAGGACCTGTCTCTCCTTACACCATGTCCAAAGTATGTCAGATGAAGCCCCAGAATCCTTGCCTCCAAGGAGTAGCCTGGTTTAACCCTCTGTTTGTTTTCTTGGCAGTCCATGGTACATTCAGTACTCTTCTCCAGCACCACAGCTCAAAGGCATCAATTCTCCTTCTATCCTCTCTAGTCATTGTCCAACTCTCTGATGCATAAGAAGTGATTTAAAGACCATGGCCTGTATGAGGTGCACCTTAGTCTCCAGAGTTGCCCAATGCAGTATTATCTCCTGACTCCAGGTACCAAGGGTGACTGATGATTGGTCCAAGCAAGATGAAGCCATTTACTTCAGTCTTCCTTCATTATCATAATGTTGCCTTTTGGCTTCATGGTGAGGACCTTTGTTTTCTTGATGTTGAGATGTAATCCAACTCATAATGACCCCGTGTTACAGAGTGGAATGGTTCTATGGGATTGTCTTTGCTATACTCTTTATAGAAACACATCATTGTCTCATGGGATGATTCAGACTGACAGCCTTTCAGTTACTAGCAAATTGCTTAATCCTGTCCGGGTTTTACAGCTGTGAATAATTCTTGCTACTGGTTCAGAAAGAAAGATTTCCAAAATGAGATTCCCATCGCTAGAGGGCAAGACAGTTGAGTGCATGAATTCACCATGACCACCTGCCAAGGGTAGAGCCTCAGTTGACAGGTATTAGAGGGGAAAGTATAAAGCTTCCTGGGGAACAGGTCTAACGTTCACCTGTCTTAAACACCCCCATATCTTCTCACAGCCTTCATGGAAAAATCCACTTCCTTGGAGTCTTACTCTCTGGGAAGGTTTGACACCTCAACTCATGTGATCATTAAATGGTGCCAGGCAAACCACGAGGCAACAGACCATAAAAAGTGCTGTGTATGTGCATGCTCAGGTGTCTGTGGAAGGCAGGACCAGAGTCCAGGCAGTAAACCAGTCACCTACTGGTTTTGCCTGGTGTAGCCTGACTGACTTCATTAAAGAGCTGAGTCTGTTCATCAGCAGTCTTAGAAAAGGTTTTACAAATAATAATGTCAATACTCGGAGCTCCTGCTTATCCAGCATTGTGTGTACTAGACACTTGGCAGACGCTGTCATTTATCCTGTTACTCCCATGTTAATGGTGCGAATACTGAGGCCAGCAGTCAGGGGGCTTCTACAAGATAACAGTGGTAACAAGATGGATCGCACTTTCTGCTGTGACCTAAGCTGGTGTCTGCTTGTTCTTCTGTGCCACCTGCTTTAGCTGTTGCTCAGCTTCAGCTCCATCTATTGCACTTTAAAAAATATCGATACCTGACGCCACTACAGACCTTCACTAGGATCAGCAGGGCCCAGCTGCCCAGATGATTTTGGTAGGCAGACAGGGTTAAGAACCATTTTGTAGTTTTTATGTCTGCTCTGACTCAGTAAAGAATGAGAATCTGTTTAGGTTGGATTGAAAGCCCATTGATTTGATAATGATATGATGAATATGTTGTCATGGATCTAATTGTGAGCTCGGGCACGGATCCCAGCACCATGTGATCATTGTGCGTTTTGTGTTTTGTTGTAAATTTTGAACTCTGTGAGCAGTAAGGCAGGGTGGTTGTTGTGTTAGGTGCCATTGATCAGGGTCTAACTCAGTGACCCAGCAGACCACAGACGCTGCGGTCCTGCACCGTCCCCACGGTTGTCGGTGTGAGCCTGCTGTCGCAGCCCCTGGGTCAGTCCATCTCCTTGAGCATCTTCCTCTTTTTTGCTGACCCTTTACTTTACCAAGCATGATGTCTTTTCCAAGAACTGGTCCTTCCTGATGTTATATCTAAAGAATGTGCAATGAAGTCATGTCGTCCTCAATTTTAACAAGTATCTTCACGGCATTTCTTCCAAATCAGATTTGCTTGTTCTTCTGGAAGCCCATGGTACAGTCAGTATTCTTTGATAACACCAAGCAGGATTGGTTTATGTTAAAAGGGATTGGGTTTTATTTGTTTTATTAATGAAGTGGGGTTAAAGTGGGATATATCATCTTTACTTAAATTATATCTCTTATTCAGTCACAGCCTAGATCCCATGTAAAGGGAGTTATCCTGGGGTGTGGCCTGTGTCATTTTTTAGTTTCCAAGAAATAAAAGGACAAAGAAGTGAACAAAGAGGGAGAGTCTTCTTACTACCAAGAAAAAAGAACTGGGAGCAGAGTACATCCTTTGGACCTGGTGTCCCTGCATTGAGAACCTACTAGACATAGAATATTGATGCCAAGGCTCCTGGAGATCTCCAAGGAATGCCAAGCTAGCAGCTGTTGAAAGGAGGTAACACCCTCCGCCTCAAGCCAACAAAGACTTTCCTTAGAGTTGGCATCTAGGATTCAGAGCTCTAGCTTCCTACATGGAGAGAATAAATTTCTTTTTGTTAAAGCTATCCACATTGGTATTATAGTAGCACTAGACAGCATTAGGTGGCTTAGTGGTAATAAGCTGCTCTGCAAATCTAAAGGCCTGTGGTTCAAATCCACCAGGAGCTCCTCAGGAGAATGATGGTCAGTGGCTTCCTGTGTGATTTGCTGCCTCTGAAAACCTACTGGAGGATCAGATATAAGTCTGTTTCTCCTCAATGGCAAACGATAAGGACAGAATTTGGTACCAGAAGAGTTGGATATTACTCTAGTGTTGTTGTTGTTGTTGTTGTTATGTGCCATCGAGTTGTTTGCGACTCATAGCGATCCTTTGTACAAAAGCCCTAAACGCCGTTCTATCCTGTACCAACCTCGCTGTCTCAAACACATTCATTCCCACCACTCCACTCACAGACTCAATCCATCTCATCGAGGGTCTTCCTCTCCTGCGCCATCCCTCCACTCTCCCAAACATGATGTCCCTCTCCAAGGACCAGTCCCTCCTTGCAACATGCCCAAAGTATGTCAGACGAAGCTTCAG
>NW_006400090.1:1021747-1150561 GCF_000299155.1 Elephantulus edwardii | reverse complement strand
CTGCAGGCCTTGACCTTCTGCAGCAAGCAGGGTTGTGTCATCTGCATAACGCAGGTTGTTGATGATTCCTCCACCAATCCTGATGTCACATTCCTCCTCGTACAGCCCAGTATCTCGGATGATCTGTTCTGCATACAGATTGAAAAGGTATGGAGACAGAATACATTCCTGATGGACCACTTTCTTAATTTTGAACCATCCAGTGTCTCCTGTGCTCTGTTCTTATGACTGCCTCTTGGTCCAAGTATAGGTTTTGCATTAGCACAATCAAATGTTCTGGGATTCCCATTCTTCTCAGAGTCAGCCATAGCTTGTTGTGATCCACACAGTCAAAAGCCTTTGCAGAGTCAATGAAGCACAGATAGACATTCTTCTGGTATTCTCTGCTTTCTGCCAAGATCCATCTTACATTTGCTGTAATATCCCTAGTACCGCGACCTCTTCTAAATCCAGCCTGCACATCTGGCAGTTCTCTGCTGATGTATTGTTCCCAAACGTTTTTGGATAATATTCTGGAGACTCTTGCTTGCATGTGATATCAATGTGATATCAATGATATTGTTCGATAATTTCCACACTCTAATGGGCCACCTTTCTTTGGAATGGGAACATATATCGATCTCTTCCAGTCAGTTGGCCAGCTGGCTGTCCTCCAGATTTCCTGGCACAACTTAGTGAGCACATCCAGGGCAGCGTCTGTTTGTTTGTTGAAATAAATCAATTGGTGTGCAGTCAACTCCTGGAGCCTTGTTTTTTGCCAATTCCTTTATAGCAACTTGAACTTCCTCCTTCATCACCATAGGTTCTTGCTTATATGTTATTTCATTAAATTCCTCTGTGTCAGCCAATTCCTTCTGATACAATGACTCTGTGTACTCCTTCCATCTTCTTTTTATACATTCTGGATCATTCAACAATCTACCCAAACTATCTTTAAGCATTGCCACCCGTGGCTTGAATTTGTTCTTCAACTCCTTCAGCTTAAGAAATGCTGAGTGAGTCTGGCCCTTTTGATTTTCTGACTCCAGCTCTCTGCACATTTCATTATAGTATCTTGCTTTGTCGTCCCAAGCTGCCTTTTGAAATTTTCTATTTAGCTCTTTGATTTCTTCCTTTAGCTTTGGCTTCTTGGCGCTCTAATGCACTACTCAGAGTCTCATCTGACATCCATCTTGGTCTTTTCTTCTTCTTTAGCCTTTGTAATGATCTTTTGCATTCTTCATGTAGAAACCTAAAATATAGAAGCAGCTTTGGAATTGTATGATGAGCAGAGATTGGAGCAAATCTGCCAGAGTTTTAAAGTGCCTGACAGTAAAAGCCAACACTAATCTGTCAGTTTGCCATATTGTAGTAATTTCCATAATGCTGTGTTGCTGGAAGCTGTACCATTGGTTTTTAAAAAGCCAGAAGGGTACCTGTGTTGGACAGGATTTAGCAGAGCTTCCATTTCTGGAAAAGAGACCGTTGAAAGCCCTGTTAATAATGCCAGAACATTGTTGGATATCATTCTCACAACTGGATGAACAGATGGCATCATGATAGGCGGAGAGAAGAGTGGAGGTGTCAATGATTTCATTTTACTTGCATCCACAATCTATATTCATAGTAGAAGCAGTCAAGAAATCAAAAAACATATTTCCCTGGGGAAGTCCGCTGAAGCAGAATTATTTAAATACTGGAGACCAGAGCTGTCAGTTTAAAGACTAAGATGCATCTGATCCAAATCATGGTATTTTCAATTGCTTTGTATTCAAATGAAGGTTGGACAATGAGTAAAGAAGACAAAAGAATCAATGCCTTTGAATTACAGTGTTAGTGAAGAGTATTGAATATCCCGGGGACTGCCAAAAGAATAAACAGATTTGCCTTGGAGGAAGAACAGCCCGGGTGCTCTTTGAGTCAATACTTTGGGCTGTTGTCAGGATGGGTCAGTCTAGAAAAAAGGCATCATGCTGAGAAAAGTAAAGGCTTGGCAAAAGAGAGGAAGGCAGGCCCTGGATGAGATGGATTAACATGGTAACTACAGCAGTGGATTTGAGCCTGGCAGAGACCTTGAGGAGGAGCAGGGGAGGCCAAGGGTCGTTCCAGGAGTCTCTGTGAATCATAATTGATGCAACGACACTTAACAACCTAGATTGCCTTTAAGAGACCATTGGTGGATGTTGATTGAATTGTGCACATCAGAAGTAATTATTTGAGGACTTAGAAGAACAGGAGGTGAACCTGAACACTGGTGGAGGCAGAGAGAGAGGCAGCCTCAAGAAACAGCGGCCAGCGCAGGAGCTGATCCTCAGAGTAGACCAAGTATCTTTAGGCTGGAAGCTTCCTGGCAGGGTGGAGAGACTTGAGGGCCATGTCACTGACACTTAGAAGTGACATTGATGATCCAAGTAGTGAGAGAGCTGAATGCCATAGGGCTGATGCGTACTAACAGAGTGGGGATCCTTCAGGAGCTGAGAAACTCAGAGTGTGGAAAGCAGACCTCAGAGTAAGGCTGTATAGCCTTGCAGATCTCAGAGGATGGGGTCACGGTTTCTGGGCTTTCAAAGAGTAGGGCCATAGCCTTCTAAGGTTCAGAGAACCAGATCTTTACCAACAGTTCCAGAACATGGGGCCTAACATTCACATATTGAACTGCTGACCAAAAGGTTGGCAGTTTGAATCCACCAAGTGGGCGATGGGCAGTCTCCTTCTGGAAAGACCTACAGCCTTGCAGACCCATTGGAGAGTCTCCATGAACCTGATTTGACTCCATGGCGGTGGGGTTTGGGGTTTTTGGTTTTTTTCTTTTTCCGTTCATTCATTGTTGCACATTTTCCTCCTGCGGTTTGCGTTTTATAGGAGCACGAGATAATTAACTAGGTGTGTTGCCTCTTAGACTGGGAGGTACTGATTCCTCATCACCTCTGCAGCGTCACTCCTAGCTGTTTTGTTCTTTGTTGGAATCTGTTCCCCTGTCCCTGCTCGTTCAGGCCTCCTTGGGGGGCCCAGGCTTTTGCTCAGACCCAGCCCATTCTCTGCTATCAGTCTAAAATTGTGTCATGTGGACTTTGTATAGTAGCCAGCCTGTGACCCCATCGTGGATTTTCCCTGTCTCTGGCCTTGGGAACTCCTCCCACTCTTGGGAGTTCTCAGACACTGCAGAATCTCTGTGCCTCCCAGTGAGCAGCAGCCTCAGAAGAGTCTCTGACACATAGTACAGAGGGTGGAGGGTGCCCACGTCATTTTTCCGTAGCAGAGAGCAGAAAGATGAGACAGATCTGGTAATGAGCTTGGAGGCAACCGTGGATTGCAGCTAGTTACATTGATGGCCTTGAGCAGGGCATTTCATGCTTGAGCCTCAGGTTACTGATCTAACAAACCAGGGGCAGTTTTAAAGCTTAACAGAGATAATGGTTGTGTAATTTCCGCATAAATGCTTTAAAAGTTATTTCATTCTAGTATGCAGTCTGTACATAGCCATTGTGAAGATGACCTCGAAGAAGCAGAAAGCACAGCCTTTGCCTCCTAGCCTGTATCTGTGTTATCTTACAAACGTTGTTGTCAGGAATGAAATGAGAATGCATCTAAAACCATGAAGTATTTTTAAAATGGCGTTTCTTGTTACAGATTGACTGAGGTGATCCCACACTTCCTTCGTTGTGTTTTTAGGGAAGAGGTGACCCCCATTGCAAGTCTCTTTCCCTTTGGTACTGTCCAGAAAGGAAACTGTTGTGCCCTGCTACTGAATTATTCTTCCTGAGGCTGGGTTTTCAAATGAGTTGCTGGGAGAACTTGGATGAGAAGAATGATTTGCAGTTGAACAAAGCCAGCCCTTTGCCGTCACCCTCTTGCATGAGCACAGACACTTGCTTTCCACAGACCTCCTCTGTTCACCGACACCCCTGTCCCTTAACTGTTAAGAAACTACCTTGTCAGAGTGCAGGTCAGGGCTTCCCCTGAAATCTGCTTCAAATGACCCCTCACCTAAAGACTCCTTGATGGATAGTGTTGTTGTTAACTGCTGTCAGGTTGATCCTGACTCATGGTGACCCATCTGTGTGGAGCGGCAACTGCTCCGTAGGGTTTTCAGACCTCCAGGCTTGTCTTCTGATGTGCGTTTTGAGGGGTGTGAACTACCAACATTTTTATAGGAGCCATGTGCTTAACTGTTTATGCCACCCAGGGATTCCTATGCATAGGGTGGTGGTGGTGGTTGTTTTGTACCATAGAGGCAGAACCGACCCATAGCTAACCCTCCAGTGGGTTTTCAGAGGCAGTAAATCACATGGGAGGAGATTGCCCATTCTTCTCGCATGGAACAGCTGGTGGCTTCAAACCGTATGTCTTTGAGATTGCAGTGTAGTCTAACAAAATAATTTTCTATTTACTGTAGCATCAAACATTATACAGAATATTCAAGATATAGTACCTCAATTCAGAACTCATTTGTAAAACATTCTCTGTGTATACTGAGGGTGTGTGTGTGTGTGTGTGTGTGTGTGTGTGTGTTGCATACCATCAGAAAGCTGGATAATGACTTGATGATAGAAGGAGAATTGATGCCTTTGAACTGTGGTGCTGAAGAAGAGTATTGAATATACCGTGGACTATTAAGAGAACAAACAGGCTTGTCCTGGCGAGGGTGAAACCAGGTAGCTCCTTAGAGGCAAAGATTCTTAAGCCCCATCTGACATAATTTGGACATGGTGCAAGGAGGGACCTAGTCCTTGGAGAAGGACATTATGCTTGAGAAGGTAGAGGGACAGTGCTGGAGGGAAAGACCCTTGATGAGATGGATTGACTCTCACTGGAGTAATGGGGATAGGTGTGTTGGAGACAGTGAGCTTGGCTCAGGATGGAGCAGGGGTCAGAGCTCTTATATATAGGATTGCTATGAGTCACAGGCAACTTGACAGCACATAACAACCACCATCTACGTAGAACTGACTCATAGCTGACCCTCCAGCGTGTTTTCAGAGGTAATAAATCTCACAAAGATTATCTTTCTTCCAAGGAGCCGCTGATAATTTTGAACCGCGAGCCTGTGTGTTAACAGTACAACTCCTTACCACTAAGCCACCAGAGCTCCCTACAAGAGAAAAAAGATTTTATATATTTATATATATGGAGCTGTGGTAGCCTAGTGGTAAGAAACTACTGTAATCCCCAAGGCATGCGGTTCAGATCCACCAGTTGCTCCACAGAGGATGGGCGGTTTTCTCCCATGAGATAAACCCACTAACGGGTCAGCTATGGGTCATTTTTGACAAGGTGGTACTCAAGAACTATCTATATCTATATACACACATAAATACACAGTAAACTATAAAAAGATACAAAATTAATACATAAACTATAAAATCAACTATATATCAAACTAATTATAGACATACACACATACTCAAAAAAAATTCTTTTGTAGTTGAGAATACACACAGCATGCACACTGTAGTGACATTGATTACATTCTTTGCATTCTGGGCAACCATTCTCATCCTTCTTTTCTGAGCTGTTCCTCCCCCATTAGCATAAACTCACTGGCCCCTAAAAATAGTCTCTCTCATCTTTCAAGTTGCTTTGCAGATTGGATTTAGTATATAGATAGATTTTAAAGAGCATAATTCTCAATGCAGACATTCTTTACTAGTTAGGCTAAACCATTATTTGGTTGTAAGAAAGCTTCAGGGGATAATATGTGATTTTAAAGATAATTTCAGGGTAGTAGTTTTAGTGAGTCTGGATTCCATGAGAATTTGACATTCTGTTCTGCATTTTCTCTCTTGTGATAAGAGTTTCTCCTGACATCTTCTCCTAGAAACTTCTAGAGATAGATTTCTCATGCTTCTTGAACAAGTTTTGAGATTTGCAAAGTGCTTGCCAAGTGACTGAGGTATGAGGTCAATCCCCAGCTCTCATTGCACAGGTCTCTGTGTCCTGTGCTCCTCTCCACACTCCGCTCTGCCAGCAGAGAACAGAACTGAGGTCTCTGTTTAAAAGAGAGAATTGGCAGCCATGCTGACTCCCAACAGAGCTCTGGCTTTGATGGGTGTTTGTTTTTGTGTGTGTTTTGTTTTTTAATGGGTGTGAGACTTCTGGCTCATCAAAAATGAGAACTGGGGAACGAAGCTCAGGATTAGCTAATGAAGTGTTGCTTTTATTCATTCTACAGCTGTCAGGGTGCATGATCAGCCTCAAAAAGTGAAGGTTCATCAGTCCTGCTGGTGGCAGGAGAAAAGGGCAATTAGATTTGACTCTTTTGCATGGCCAGACGCTGGTCCTTGAGTGCCCAGAAGGTTGACCAAGCGCCTTATCTCAGGAGCTTGCTGCTAGAACTGCCTGTGCCGGTGCCTGCCTCCCCACCCACTCCGGCTCTGCACTGGGGCAGGCTGGGATCAGAGCTAACTTGCTGCAAATTCATTGTTTGTTGACCTAAATCCTAGCGTCTTCCAAGGTGCTTTCTGTATCTTAGGGAACTTGTTGGCCAGGCCTGCATCCACCTCCTCCTCTCTCAGATGTGTGAATGTTGATGTTTGTATCTGGGATCAGAAAGTCAGTACATTTGCTCAGAGCCAGGAACCCGAAATTGGAAGTCTCCCCTTCTCCCTACATTGAAATGGTTACAGAGCAAATTGACCCTTCTAACAGTCTAGTTAGGGGTCCCTTCCTAACTCGGCTAAGGGGAGCTAGTCTGAAGGGAGGTCATAAGGAGACAGTTCTGACTTAAGAAGGACATACAGAGCCCTGGTGGTGGAATGGGTTTCATATTGGGCTGCTAACAGGAAGATCGGCAGTTAAAATTCACCAGCTGCCCTGAGGGGACAAAGTTGAGGCAGCCTGCCTGCATTAGGATTTATGGCCTCAGAAACCTAATGGAGGGTGGTGTTGGAGGGTTGGTTTTGGGGTTTTTGTTTGTGAGTTTACTATACAGCAGTTCTGAACTAACCCATATGTGTCATTTCTTCTTTGTAGTTGGAGACCCTCTCCCCACTAAGTGCCTCTTTGCCTAGCACTGGCCCCCCAGCCCCACGCTCACTGGTACAGCAACAGCAGATCGGGCCATGGCGGGTCGGGGAGGTGCAGCACGACCCAATGGACCAGCTTCTGGGAACAAGATCTGCCAATTTAAACTGGTTCTGCTGGGGGAGTCAGCGGTGGGCAAGTCCAGCCTCGTCCTCCGCTTTGTCAAGGGGCAATTCCACGAGTATCAAGAGAGCACAATCGGAGGTGAGCGGGCAGGAGGGAATGTGGGAACGTCAGAGAAGCCAAAGAAAATGGCCTGGCGTTGAGGAGAAGGGAAGCGACCTGCCCAGGGCAGCAGCACCCCTCCCTCATCTGAGTGCTGGTATCAAAGCCAGCAGTTCCATGCAAGGGAGAGTCAAGAAGCACCACTAGCAGGAAAGAGCTGAGAGTTCAAAACTGACTTCCTTCCTAGCTTTGCCTCTTTATTATTTATATGGCCTTGACCCTGACCTGGCCTCGCCTCTGGGATGGGAGAGGCTGAGCCTGGATTTCGACAGGCTCTTCCTGGAGCCCTTATACCTCAGCTTCTCCCTGTCTGAGAATCAGCCTGGGAAGTCATGGCTGGAGAGGAGACTAGTGTTTCTGTTCCTTATCTCTTTTTTTCTTTTTCCTCCATCACATTGGGAAACAGGAGTGACATCCACTTCCTAAACAACATGCCTCTGGAAACTCTATATGAGCTTTGATAAATGACGATAGTTATAGAAAGGCTTCAGGTCTTTTGTTCATAGGGTCGCTATGAGTAGTGCTCGACTTGACAGCAATCAGCAACAACAAACCATCACATTGATTTCCCAGCGTTAAAGATGTGAGGGTCTAGGCTCAGCCTTAGTGGCCTCAAGGGCCCAGGCTGTCCTTGGTCTTGAGTCATCCTTTCTCTGCCCTCTTGGTTGGTAGGTGGTGTCCAGGCAGCTGAAACAAAATGGTCCATGTCAGCGGTTTTCTTGCTGCCTCTTCAGCACTGGGGTCAGGAGCTGATGAAGGGGAAGTGAGGCGGAGCCCCAGGTCCCTCAGTGAGGGGGAGGGTAAATGAGAGTAGACTTTCCTCAGAAAGCTGGATCCTCTTCTGGGTCCAGGGCCAAGGAGGCTCCCACATGTCTACTCCAAACCTGGGATCTTCCTTTAAAGCATTTGTGCAAACACCTCATGTTCTTCAGCCCCCTCAGGCCTGGAGGCTCGGCCACGGCATGGTCATAACAGCAGTGGGTCTGGGTCAGAGTCAGAGAGGGGAGAAGGAGGTGGTGGCTAACCACAATGCCTGGAGGTAGCGGGTCAGTGGGAAGCTGGCCACCCAGCCTCTGCCTGACAGTGGAACAGCCTGTCCTCCAAGGGTTCCCTACCACAGCTGCAAGTGAACACCCTCTGGAAACTGAAGGGCTGCAGTACCCCTGGGCCAGAGCATCCAGAGGTCCTGGAGCCGTTTCCAGCTGGGCTGTGCTCTGAAGAGAGGCGGAGAGGAAGATGAGAAGTGCTGACTGTTTTCACTCCTGCCTCTCAATGCTGTCTACCCCAGAGTGGTCCCAGAACAGTTCAAATGCAAGTAGGCATCCTTCCTTTTGCTGCTTTGCCCAGGCTGAGTCTGGAAAGCCTGTGCACTCTTCATCCCCAGACCTCACAAGCAAGATACAAATTCTACCTAGCCAGCTGGGCCCTCTTTCAGCTGCTGGGCTGGACCTTCTCTGTACCTGTCATGGCAGCAGGCAGCAATGTTGGTGCCTGGGGGCAGCCGTGGAAGTGTGGGATGGTGGCTTGCTTCTGACGATTCCTTCTCTCTCACAGCGGCCTTCCTCACACAGACTGTCTGCTTGGACGACACAACGGTCAAGTTTGAGATTTGGGACACAGCTGGACAGGAGCGGTATCACAGCCTAGCCCCCATGTATTATCGGGGGGCCCAAGCCGCCATTGTGGTCTATGACATCACCAACACAGTAAAGCATTTTTCTTTCTCCTTCCCCCCCTACTCGTCTTCTCAGAGCCCCAGGAAGTGGGTTATAGAGGCTCCCATTCCAGGTCCCTCAGCCCTCCAGGCCCTGCAGCCTGTCTATACTTGGGGTATGTGAATGTAGGTTTTCTCTATCTGAAAGCATCTCCCCAAAGAATCTTTAAGGTGTTGACACCTTTAGACACATTGGCTATGACTAAGTAAGCTTGTCTAGTGTATGAGCCTGGGCAGGATGCCTCCTCCATCCCCTTGACATTCTGTCCCTGTCTCCCCAGGATACATTTGCACGGGCCAAGAACTGGGTGAAGGAGCTACAGAGGCAGGCCAGCCCCAACATCGTCATCGCACTCGCAGGCAACAAGGCAGACCTGGCCAGCAAGAGGGCCGTGGAGTTTCAGGTGGGGAGATGATGGGACGTAAGTGGAAGGGCAGGGTGTACCGTCACCCCCTGGCTCCCCCCTGGCTGCTCAGGGCCCTTGGGAAGGCCCTTGCCAGGAGGCAGCAAAAAGCTTTAATCTTCTGTTCCACTCCAGCCTACAAAGGAAGCATCTGCTTCTCCCTGTTCATTTTCTTTGAGAGAAGAGGGTGCATATGTATAGGGTAAACTTGTTAATTTTCTACTCACAAATTGACTTTTTAATTCAATTTGTTGAAGAACATAATTTTTAAAAACTTAATAAAAGAGGGTATACAGAAATGTAAATCTCTCCTTGCCTTAGAAACCCAGGTTCCTACCATTTTTTGCCTTTCCAGAAATTGACACGTGCAGTGAATCACTTTACACAGCTGGGAGTATGCTGCCATGTATTGCCATGACTTCTTTGTCCCTGGTCTCTTACTGGTGGTCTTGCAGGTTGTTTGGGACAGCAGCTTGCTAGAAGCGGTGCTGTGGTCACCTGTGCATACCTGTGCTTTTGTCCAGATGTGCAAGTGTCATTGTGGAGTAATGTTCTTGAAATCTCCCTAGTCCAGTAATTGCAAGAGCAAGAAAATAGAGCATTTGTAAAATTCATACCTAATAGTTATCTTGTCTCTTTAAAAGTGTTATTTGTCTGATAAAAGTTGTTTTCTACAGAATACATTTCAGGATTGCATCAACAAATTATAAAAGTGAAATCATGTTTGAAGAGAATAGTGATAGTGAATCATTTCTAATAAGTTAAATGCTTTTGTCTTAACTTTATCTAATTAGGGAATCCTATGCCAGTTTTTAAAATTACATACTTTTTGGTATAATAAGTATAAAACTTTTTTTTTAAAGAAAAAATCTCTTAAGCAATCTCTTAAGAAAGAAATCTACTGATGGGTGTGAGCTCAGAAGAGCTATATAAACAGGACAGAGTCATGGGGCTGAGGTCTCAGGAGGAAACGGAGCAGGGAAGACTTTGTCCTGTCTCTGTTGTGTATAATACACCTTGGTCAGGGAGGATTTTAATCCTAGGCCCAAGTGCTGATGTTTCCCTCCCACTTCTCTCCAATCCAGGAAGCACAAGCCTATGCAGATGACAACAGTCTGCTGTTCATGGAGACATCAGCAAAGACTGCGATGAACGTGAATGAAATTTTCATGGCAATAGGTTAGTTGCCTCCCACCAAGAGCGTATCACTGCGCTGCCCCACTTGAGCAGGTCTCTGGGTGGTCCCTCACTATGCTGATCATCCGATAAAGTAGTCGTCGTCTTCATCTGACTCTCACCCCCAAATTTTCTAAAGCCTGTGCCAGTATTTCAGCACCTTACTCCTTCATGCTTTCTCTAGATTCCAGTCACTATTTCCCTTCCTACTTCCTGAATTTTTTTTTTTAGCATTTAGAATCCTGCCTGTGGTCAAATCCTAACTCTCTCACTTAATGGCTCTGGTCTTGAGCAGGCTGTGTAACTTCTTTTTGTCTCAGTTTCCTGAGAACACTCCTGGGATAGACTGCTTCTCTGTGTCAGTTATTATTGACCGCGTGGAGAAGGCCAGATTCTGCTCCATTGGTGTCAGGAATGAGTACTGGGTTGCCTACTCAAATGCATGTTTCTCCTCCTCTCCCACACAGCTAAGAAGCTCCCCAAGAATGAGCCCCAGAATGCTGCTGGTGCTCCAGGCCGGAACCGAGGCGTGGACCTCCAGGAGAACAACCCAGCCAGCCGGAGCCAGTGCTGCAGCAACTAAGCCCCCCTTGCCTACCCACTGCCCCCACCTCCTCCGCCTGAACGACCCGACTGGAATCCAATCTAACCAATCGCACTTAACGACCGGGCCACTGCTGGGGGGGGGGCAGGGGGAGGGGTCCACCATGATTTCTCCATATAATTTTGATCATAGGCCGGAGTGAGTTATTCCACCTGCACCTTTCTGTACAAATACTAATTCAATTTTAAGTCTTAAGTCACTTTTTTAATATATATGATCTGCTCTTCCCACTTCCCTTTCTACTGTCCCCCTACTTTTCCTTTGCTGGTAGTAGCCACATGCTCCGTTCCCCTCCTCACTCTTGCGCATGGGGCAGGGCGCTGGAGCAGTTAACCCTTCCTTACTTTTTGCTGAGTAGAAGACTTGGCAGTGCATCCACATCCTTACCTGTTTGGAGGGGGCTTTGTCTGGGGTTGGGGGAGGCTGTGGAGGCTACAGATGGAGAGCAAGCTCTTCCCTCTGCAGGCTGTCTTAGACTGCACCCCAAAGCCCCACAGCTGGGAGAGACAACATTACTACAACTACTTATCACACGTTATTGTGACAGCCATGAACCCGTTGCCCACCTGCCCCACCTTGGTCACCCTGACCTCTGGCTCTGAGCCTCGTTCTGACCAAATCACAATGATGAGTATTTGGGGGTGGGTGGGTAAGGGGGGGTGTTGGGGAGGGACGGAACCAACTTTTTCTGTATTTTGTATTGTATGTTTTCTTCAACATGTAACCAATCAGTATCTTGTCAATATAGTCAGCCGATCGACCTTGGTCTTGTCTTGTCTTTCTCTGGCAGTTTATCAGACCAGGCCTCTTCCGTTTTCTTGATGTTAATTTGAAATCAGCCACTGAAACTTGTTAAAACAACAGCCTTTTTTTCCCCCTAATGTAAGGGGATGCTGGTGGTCATGGTAACCAAGAGAAAGAGGCTCTTACTGTGAGCAGCATCTGTGGGGTGGGGGTGGGGTCAGACTGACCTGGGGCTGAATCTAATGGATATTTAGTTCCAGGGCCCAGCATCAGCTCCTCCCCTGCAGAGTGTGTCTAGTTTGTATTTCAAGATTATTGGGTTCTGGAAACACCAGACATGAGCAGTTGGAGTGGGCCTGTGTGGACTCTGTCCTCTTACCCTAAAGAACATCCACATCCTCTAGAATTTTGGCTGCCCTCCCTGTTTTCCTCACTCTGCCCCCAGTACCCTATCTCTCCCCACCCATGTCAAGCTATCCCCTTCCCTGGCCCTGAGGGGCCCACCCTCTGCTGGTTCTGGAGCCACAGGAAACGTGGAAATCCCAGCTGTGGCTGTCAAGGGCTGCGTGGCCCTACTAGTAAAAGGAGCTGAGTAGGGCTACACTCATCTCCAGCTCCCAGGGAGAGCTATGGAAGCCTTGATCTCTGAGGGACGTCCACCCAGAGGTACCTGCCCCATTCAAACAGCAGCTCCACTTCCTCTGACCCCAACCCCCAGAAGAAGACCACAGACACCCTGGTTGCTGCACATCGAGCTGGTTTACTGGCTTAGGCTAGGTTGTAACTTCTGGAGTAGTGGCTCTCGAGATTTGGAGTGGAAGACTGCCAGGATTCCAAGACAGGCAGTACCGGGCACTGGCTTTGAACACACAGGTAGCCAGAGGGGCTCAGCATGCAGGTCAAGGTGGCAGGATCTAGGTCGGGCGGTAGTTGCATTTCCCGGTGCACTTTTCGCTTCATGCGGATGCCCCCATTTGGTCCGCAGCTCTCCATCTGCTGCTGGCCGGTCACCGTCAGGCACCTCCCATCGACTCGCACTTCCAGCTCTTCCGGGTTGAAGCCATGGGTATCCACCTTCAGTTGGAAACCGCTCTGTGTTGGATCATTCTGCGCGGGCAGTTGGTCATCCTTTAGGAGCCATACTGGCAGTCTGGCTCCTTGTGTCTGCTCAACAAGAGCAGGACTGGAACTGCTAAACGCCGCCACCTGCTTGTCGTTGGAGAAGCCGCTCCCAGCCTGCTGCATCGATGTGAGCAACTGTTGTCCAAGAGCGCGCACAGATGAGCGCAGCTCACCCAGAACGAGGCTGCGCGCGTGGCCGAGCACGAGGGTCGCTTCTAGGGATAAATCCGCATAAAAGGACGCTTCACTCCGTGTGGCCGGCTCTGCCCTGTCGGGTTCAGCTTGGTTCCCTTTGCTGCCTAAGCATGAGCAGTTTGCTCCTGGATAACTTTTGCTTTGCAGAGTTCAGGGTCAGGTGTACACAGTGTACCCCCAAGGGCCTTTTGTCCTGAATCCTGCTCCGTTCTAGGACTCTTTCCCCCCACCCTCTTCATAGGTCACAGAGGGTCCATGCACAGGACTGGACTGGGCCTAAAGGAACCCTACCCTGGAACCTCCTATCTGGGGCACGTGTGGTCTTTCTGAGTTACTCATTTTCCTGACCTTGCTACAGTGGCTCTTCCACAACATTTGAATGCTTCAAGGTGGGCACACCTTGCCCTCAAGAAGAGAAGAGCCCTCTTCTAGGCTCCACCTCACTCCCATCCCAAGAACTTCTGTAATCACAACAATGCCTCTAGCACTCAGCATTTTTAAAATAAACTTATTAAAACAGAAAAGTGCATAAACCCATATGCATTATCACAAAATGCATACTCATGCAACTTACACAGCTCAAGAAATGGCCGTGGTAGAACTCTCACTTCCTCTGTAACTGGAATTTTGTCCCTGAGGGTAGGGAGCCCTGTGGGGCAGGGGCTTGTGGGACTGGTTTTGTGGAGAAGTGCGTGGCACCCCAGGCCCCCAGCAAGCTTCCACCATCGTGCTTGGGAGGTGAGCAGAGCCCTTGCTAGTTAAGAGATTCTTTCATATAATCTGTCTCCTTACGTGCTTTCGCCCCTAAGAGGACAAATATCTTTACCATCACAGAGGCTTCAAGGAGGGTTCAGAAGTGAGAAGGGATCAATCTGGGATGCAACCTCGAGCTTCACCTGGCTGGATGTGGGGTACGGAAATGTCTGGAAGCGGAGACAGAGGGGAAGTAACGATGGAAGACTACAACTCCCATCGTGCCCCAGTAATGCGAAGCATGCGCACTGAGCGCCGGTTGCCCATGCGGCCCTAGGGCTGGGAGCGCTCCGCTGCGGGGGAGGCCATGGCGGAACCTTCCCAGGCTCCCACCCCGACCCCAGCCGCGCAACCCTGATCCCTTCAACCCCTAGTATCTGCCCCAATCTCCGCCCCTGCTCCCAGCCCTGCTTCGGCCCCGGCTCCAGCTCCCACCCCGGCACCAGCTCCCGCCCCAGCTGCGGCCCCAGCCGGGAGCACAGGGACTGGGGGACCCGGGGTAGGAAGTGGAGGGACTGGGAGCGGGGGGGATCCAGCTCGACCTGGCCTGAGCCAGCAGCAGCGCGCCAGCCAGAGGAAAGCGCAAGTCCGGGGACTGCCGCGCGCCAAGAAGCTTGAGAAGCTAGGGGTCTTCTCGGCTTGCAAGGTGGGGGCGGGGCCTGGCGTGAAAGGGGCGGGGCCTGGGACAAGGACTTGGGAGGGAATGGGGGCAAGCTCTTGAGGGAGAGCGGCGCTTTACCCCTGGGTAAAAGGGCATTGCCTGAACCTTCTGCCTTCAGGCCAATGAAACCTGCAAATGTAATGGCTGGAAAAACCCCAAGCCCCCCACTGCACCCCGCATGGACCTACAGCAGCCAGCCGCCAACCTGAGCGAGCTGTGCCGCAGCTGTGAGCACCCATTGGGTAAGGCAATGACGGGCTGGGGCTGTTGCTTCTTCTGCTTGTACAGGATATTTTAAAGTGCCACATGATAGCATCTCTGAAAAACCAGAGATGCATCGTAAAGAAGGATTAGTTTGGGAATATATATGGTTCAAAGCCGGTGAAAGAAAATCTGGCCGCCCAGAAGCAGCAGCCACGCACCCAAGGGTTTCATACAGGAACAGCCGGTCTCCTTGGCTAGTCTCACTGGTTAGAGGGGCCGAGGGCGTGTGTACCTTCTAGAAAGCCGGGAAGGTGGCTTCTTCTGATCTCTTCTACCAGCCTTCCCAACTCTACTCTTTGTCGGTCTTACAGCCGACCATGTGTCCCACTTGGAGAATGTGTCTGAGGATGAGATCAACCGATTGCTGGGGATGGTGGTAGACGTGGAGAATCTGTTCATGTCTGTTCATAAGGAGGAAGACACAGACACCAAGCAGGTCTATTTCTACCTCTTCAAGGTGAGCTTCCTCTGAGTGAAGTGAGGCTTTGGATGTGAGCACTTAACTTCCCAGCTCTGCTGACTCTTGCTCTGCCGCTTCCCATCTCCTCTAGCTTCTACGGAAATGCATCCTGCAGATGACCCGGCCTGTGGTGGAGGGATCCTTGGGCAGCCCACCGTTTGAGAAGCCTAATATAGAACAGGTGGGATGGGAAATGTGGCAAGGCAGGAATTGGGGGAAACTTGGAGAGTTGGTCTGTAGGATGTGGAATATTTTTTCTTTTGCAGAAAGCCCCATGGGAAGGGCACCTTGTCTCCCGCCCTCACAGAGTACCTGCTTTTGCATAAGAAGCCCCTGTGGTTGCTCACCCTTTACTCCCTGTTTCCGCTCCCATTTCTCCTGCCCATTCTCAGGGTGTCCTGAACTTTGTGCAGTACAAATTCAGCCACCTGGCTCCCCGGGAGCGGCAGACAATGTTTGAGCTCTCAAAGATGTTTCTTCTCTGCCTTAACTACTGGAAGCTTGAGACACCTGCCCAGTTCCGGCAGAGGTCCCAGGCCGAGGATGTAGCCACCTACAAAGTCAATTACACCAGGTGGGCCTGGCTGGATAAGCTCGGGGAGTGGTGTGTACACTCAGCCTGGCCTTAAATTCTTTTTGCCCTCACTTAACCGCCTCCTGCAACCCCACAGATGGCTCTGTTACTGCCACGTACCTCAGAGCTGCGATAGCCTCCCCCGCTATGAGACCACACATGTCTTCGGGCGAAGCCTGCTCCGCTCCATCTTCACTGTCACCCGCCGGCAGCTGCTGGAAAAATTCCGAGTGGAGAAGGATAAGTTGGTGCCCGAGAAGAGGACCCTCATCCTGACCCACTTCCCCAAGTAAGGCTCGCTCTAGCCTCTCAGGACCTTTCCTGGATTCACATGATTCCTAGGAACGCGTTCTGGACTGGTCCCTGCTCCCTTCCATTAGTCTTCTGGGATCTGGCCATCTTTCTGGCCAGCTTGTCCCGGCTCTGATGTAACTTGCTAGCGTGTTGCCCTTGTACATCTGGGAATGACAGGGCCGTGGCATGAGTGCTCCTCTTGTGCCCAGGGTAGATGTTACTAGTTCTTTCTGCCAGGCCTGTCCACAGCTTCAGAATCCTTCCCTCAGCAAGCACTGCAGGAAACTAGAGTTTACACTGTGGAACTCCAGGGTTTACACTGGAAGTGAAACTGATTTCCATCCCTGTTCACAAGGCCATTCCTGCTTTTTCCTTGCCCTCCAGGACTCCTGCTGGCAGTGGGAAGAAGTGGAGGCAGGGTTGGGTGGACTCTGAGCCCCATTTTGTGACCGAGGAGACTGTGGTTCAGGCTAACTGGCCATTGTGTGGCCACACACACATAGGGCACCTGTCACAGGCCTTGTGTCCAGGTTCCTTCCTCTGGGCTGTGCATCATGCCAGAAAGCTGGCCCCATGAATCTCAATTTTAGATGTGTCTGATCCTATTACCTTCAACTGGGGACTCCCAGGAGGCAGAGGGCTGAACCTCCCCCTTCAGACTAGGGGTTTCCAGGAGGTAGAGGTGTTTCCACCCCTATTCCCCAAGAGTGGGTGTGCCTCCTTGTTCTGGTGCCCAACTCCACTCCACCGAAGCCTTGGTAAGTGATGGAACTGGGGGATCCTCCCCCTAGATTCCTGTCCATGCTGGAGGAAGAGATCTATGGGGCAAACTCTCCGATCTGGGAGTCGGGCTTCACCATGCCACCCTCCGAAGGGACACAGTTGGTGCCTCGCCCAGGTACGTGCTGCCTGGTTCTCTGCTTGCTGTCCTGGCCGAGCTGAGCCTCTCTAGAGAAGGGACAGAGAAGGCTTGGAATGTAGGGGAGCCCCTGATCCTTTTGAGAAGCTGTGCACACCTGCCAGCCCCATCTGATCTGTCACTCAGCTGCCGTCAGTGCTGCAGTCGTTCCCAGCACCCCCATCTTCAGCCCCACCATGGGAGGCGGCAGCAACAGCTCCCTGAGTCTGGATTCTGGAGGGCCTGAGCCCATGCCAGGTGGGTCCTTGAACCTTGTCCTCTGACCACTGTGCACCCCTCCCCCAATCCTCTTGCTGTCTCGGGGAGACCTTGTCCATCCCTCCAGCAGGTGAGAAGAGGAAGCTCCCAGAGAACCTGACCCTGGAGGATGCCAAGAGGCTGCGGGTGATGGGCGACATCCCCATGGAGTTGGTTAACGAGGTCATGCTGACCATCACGGACCCTGCCGCCATGCTGGGACCTGAGGTGGGGAGCCTGGCTTGCTGGTCAGTGTGAGGGAGGGGCCCTCACTGACCTGAGACCTCTCCTCACCATCCCACCTCTGGTACCCAGACCAGCCTGCTGTCAGCCAATGCAGCCCGGGATGAGACCGCCCGCCTGGAGGAGCGGAGGGGCATCATCGAGTTCCATGTCATTGGCAACTCGCTGACGCCCAAGGCCAACCGGCGGGTGCTGCTCTGGCTCGTGGGCCTGCAGAACGTCTTCTCCCACCAGCTGCCACGCATGCCCAAGGAGTACATCGCCCGGCTCGTCTTTGACCCGTGCGTCTCCTCAAGATCCCCTGGACCCCATACCCTGGAGCCCTCCTTGGCCTCCCCTCCCCGGGCTTCTCCCTCCATTACTGATCCTCACTTCCCAACTCTGAATGCAGCTCAGACCTCCAGCCTGGAGGTCCTGGGAAGCAGTTGGTGGACAGGAACCCTCTCTCTCCTCAGGAAGCACAAGACTCTGGCCTTGATCAAAGACGGGAGGGTCATAGGTGGCATCTGCTTCCGCATGTTCCCCACCCAGGGCTTCACAGAGATTGTCTTCTGTGCCGTCACCTCAAATGAGCAGGTCAAGGTGAGGCCAGTGCCCTGGCCCCTAGCCTGCGGGGCCTGGTCAAGGTCAGAGCAGAGGGAGGGCATGAGCGCAGCCCCCAACCCTTACCTGTATTGACTGCTCTTTTAGTGGTCAGTTCCTTTCTTGCCCACAAGGTGGCAGTGATGTTCTGAGGACGGGGGATTCAGAAACCACCTGTTGGCAGATGGAGCCCAGGAATCTGCAACTCTTCACGGGACTTGCATTCTTTTAATCCCAGGACTGTTTACATTGAGGAATTAGTCACTTTCACGACAGGCTGGCGCCAGGGGCTATGCCTGGATTGTCTGATCTAGTTTGGTCATTCAGTCTTCTTTGTTACTATGGAACCCCATCTTCATATGATGCGTCCTTGGTCCCAACATACAGGAGACTGTGTTTTGGGAGGTTCATACCTGCGGTTAGTAAATATCTGGTGTTACTTTATCTTCCCTAGTTCGAGGCCAAGATATTGGGAACCAGTATCTTCTGGTTCCTTTTTGGGGTTGGCTTCTGGCTCTGCTGTGACTGGCGCCTGGCTCAGGACACGTTTCTGAGCATAGCCGACTGTCACTTTTCTCTTCTGTAAGAAGGAGATAGTGGTACCCACTTTGTTGCTTAGCTTGGAGATCGGTCCGTAAAGCGCCAAGCACCGTGTGTGGCTGAGAGCAAGCACTTGATCATTGTTATCCTGTGGCTGTCACATTCCTCCCCAGAAACTCCTCCTCGGGGCAGAGGCTATGCTGCCCTCTGCTCGCGTCCCTTGCCATGCTCAGCTTTCT
Organism: Elephantulus edwardii; assembly: GCF_000299155.1. NCBI lineage: Eukaryota > Metazoa > Chordata > Mammalia > Macroscelidea > Macroscelididae > Elephantulus > Elephantulus edwardii. The sequence goes on along the minus strand of NW_006400090.1, from coordinate 1,131,609 downwards.
CTCCACCTCCCTAATCTACCCTTCAGCTCTGGGCCGTATGCCCTCCTGAGACCTCTCCAACACCAGGCCTGCCTGCCCCCCTCCCTGCAGGGCTATGGGACTCACCTGATGAACCACCTGAAGGAATACCACATCAAACACAACATCCTCTATTTCCTCACCTACGCTGACGAGTATGCCATTGGCTACTTCAAAAAGCAGGTGATCCTCATTTCTGCCCTACCCGACACCTGCCCGGTCCGGGGAGCAGGGGTGCTGGGCATTGTGCCCAGCCTCCTGGTGAGGTTAGAGGACCCCTTGTTGTCCCACGTTACACCGGCAGAAGCCCCGTGTGCCTAGCTCTGCCTCCTGATCCTACCCTAGAGGAGAGGAGGACAAGCTAGAAGATTTGGGAGGCTCCTGGAGGTGAGCCGGGACGAGGCAGCTGAGCTGATACCCTTTCTAGCTCCAGATTGCACCCTTGCTGTGTGCAGGGCTTTGTGTGGAGTGACATGGGAGGGGCCAAAGATGGGGAGGGGAGAACAAGGCACCCACCTTCCCTCAGATGCTCCCCGGGGAGGGGCTGTGAGGTTGGAAAACACTTGTTAATGGATTGAGTCACACTGGTCACCCGTAGGGCTTTTCCAAGGACATCAAGGTTCCCAAGAGCCGTTACCTGGGCTACATCAAGGACTACGAGGGGGCGACCCTGATGGAGTGTGAGCTGAATCCGCGGATTCCCTACACGGAGCTGTCACACATCATCAAGAAGCAGAAGGAGGTATGTTTGTGCGCGTGTTGGCTTATGTCTGTTTTCATTCCCTGAGCACACACACACATGAGCATGCATGTCCTTAATTTTTCCTGAGTGTTATTGTTGGGGGTGAGGACAGACGTACGCGTGGACCGTGTGGATGTGTAAGTGCACATGTGAAGCGGGCACACGTCAGGGCCTCTCCATTCTTGCTCTGCCTCTCAAGAGAAGTTTGGACGGGGCAGTACCTGGATTTGGTGGCGGAACAGCCTCTTTTCCCTCCACAACCTCTGCCTGTGGCCCTGGGGGTTTGTCCTGGGGTTAGGTTTACAGCCCCTCAGACCCTTTCTCCCCTCAGATAATCAAGAAGTTGATCGAGCGCAAACAGGCCCAGATCCGCAAGGTCTACCCGGGGCTCAGCTGCTTTAAAGAGGGCGTGAGGCAAATCCCTGTAGAGAGTGTTCCTGGCATTCGTGAGTAGGGGTCTCAGTGGGGAGGCGGGCAGGGGAGCTCAGTGTTTGAGAGTGTGGGTAGATACTCTCAGTGATGTCTTCCACGCTTCCCACTTTGCAGGAGAGACGGGTTGGAAGCCTCTGGGGAAGGAGAAGGGGTGAGTGTTGTGTCAGGAAAGAGGTGGTGGGAAACTGAGGGTCCAGGCATCTCAGAGCTGGCAAGTCTGACACATCCCTCCCTTCCCACCCCAGGAAGGAGCTGAAGGACCCTGACCAACTCTATACAACCCTCAAGAACCTGCTGGCTCAGATCAAGGTGAAGAGACCAAGTTCTCTTTGAGGGTCCTTGGCTGGGGCGTTGCGACCCAGTCTGGGGGGTGGGTGGCAGACACCAAGGCTGGATTGGGGTTCAGTGGGCCTGCTCGGGTCTCTCTGCAGTCACACCCCAGTGCCTGGCCCTTCATGGAACCTGTGAAGAAGTCAGAGGCCCCTGACTACTACGAGGTCATCCGCTTTCCCATCGGTGAGCACACTCGTTTCTAACTCTAACCCTAAATCTCCTTCCACCTTCAGTTGGTCTTCCAGCTCCTCTTGGGCCACCCTGACCAATGGCCTCAGCTCGGCCTCCCCTCTTTTATTACAGTAGCACGTTCTTGTTTTTAGGTGGTGGTACACACAGCAAAACAGATTCCGTTGAACGTTGTCGGTGCATATAGTTCGCTGACGTTGGTTATGGTCTTCACGTATCACCTCATTATTTCTATTCTGATTGTTCGATGCCCATGAGCCGACTCTCAGCTCTTCCTAACCTCATTTATACTTTAGATGTTTACAGTTTAGACTCATATGGGGAGGTTCTTAAATTAGTGTCATACCCAAGATGTTGTGTGATGTCGAGTTTGAATCAACTCCTAGCTGACTCTTCCAGTGTGTTTTCAGAGGCAGCAAATTGCACAGGAATAGATTGCCCATCTTTTGCCCACAGAGCAGCTGGTGAATTCAAACCACGTCCCTTTGGGTTTGCAGCACAGCTTCTTCCCTCTAGGCCACCAGAGCTCCCTGGGTGATACTTCTTCATGAGCTTAGCAGCTCTTCAGGTGGAGGGCGACTTGGGATAGTTTGGGCTCTCAAAGAATCAGGGCAGCTGCCTCAGGGATTCTGCCCGACTCAGTGAACCGAGGAAGCTGAGGGGTTTTTTTAAAAAAGTTGAAATTTTGTTTTACATTTTTCTCCCTTTCTGTCAGGTTGCATGGGTTATAGTTCTGACCAGAGTGGACAGTAGTAGAAGCTGACCCCTTTCAGTTCTTCTGGCTTCAGGTTCACATGTGGTTCTGTGGACCAGTTCCTTCTCTGAGTCTTGAACTTCCAATTTCCTTCTTTCTCTTTTACTTCAGAAGACTAGAGACCAATAGTCACATCTTAGATGGCCGTTGGCAAGATTTAACAAATCTCACCATAAACTTCATGAACTGATTATGCTATGCCAGTTGACCAAGTTGTCCTAGGAGATCATCACTGTAAAGCTTCAAACTAAAAAAAAAAAACCAAACTGATGGGATGCTTGGTTGTGTCTAAAGAATATCTGTTTCTGTGACCACGTGTGCAGCTTGGTTGTTGCTACAAAGCCATACCTACAATCTAGTGGCTTCAGTGACCTTGGTTAAGCTGTGCACACTTCTTTCTCACTCAGTATAGTCTCTCTCATCACCATAAATAAAAGGTGACTGGAGAAGGAGCCCTGGTAGTGCATATTAGCTGGAGTCACATGGATGGAATCTCTGTATTGGTTTGAATTTGTATCACCCTTAACAGCTATTGAGAGAGCTCTGATGACGTTGTTGTTGTTAGGTCCCGTCGAGTTGTAGACAACTCATAGTGACCCTATGAACAAAAGGCCTGAGCACTGTTCACAGAGTTTCCAGAGGCAAGCCATCTCGGAATTGGATGCCACTCCTGCTTCCAGGCTTGTTTTAATCGGAAAGCTCCAGCAAACACTGTCCACCCTGGGTAACCATTATCACATTTGGTACATCAGTGTCACAGTGTTTAGCATCACAGCAACCACGAGTTATCTCTATACAGCAGTGCACAGACCAGTGCTGTACCACCTAGAACATAGTAAGAAGTAAAATGCTGCAAACTCAAAGGCATCTACCAGCTGCTCTCTGGGAGAAGGATGGGCAATCTCCTCCCATGCAATTTACAGTCTATGAAGACCTGCTGAAGGGTCAGCTGTGAGCTTCATTTCAACAGTACATAACAAGGGCAGTGACTACCGACAGCATTTTTTTGTTGTGTTTCTTGGCTGTTTGGAATGCCATCTTAATCTCAAGGACTTCCATTGTCTCCTGCTACCCAGATCTGAAGACCATGACAGAGAGGCTACGCAGCCGCTACTATGTGACCCGGAAGCTGTTTGTGGCAGACCTGCAGAGGGTCATCGCCAACTGCCGCGAGTACAACCCCCCAGACAGCGAGTACTGCCGCTGTGCCAGTGCCCTGGAGAAGTTCTTCTACTTCAAGCTCAAGGAGGGGGGACTCATTGACAAGTAGGCCTTGACTTTGGAGCTGGGGATTGCCCCTTGTGGATTCTGATGTGACTCTTCATTCCTGGCCTCCTGACTCTTGGCTTGAGACACTCCGGCAGGGTACCCACAGCCCCACACCTCCAGCAGTGATCCACCCTGTGATGTGTCCGACTTAGGGAAGTATGACTAGTGGACACGGGACTCAGACTCCCCACTCCTGGTGGCTCCCAGAGGGATGGTGTCTTATAGCCTGGCGCATGTTGGCTATTTCTTCAAGGCCCAGGACCAGGATTTAGCTTGAGTTGAGTGAGCGTCAGGGATTAGAAGTTCAAAGTTCAACCTACACCTGAGAGGCTCTGCTTCGCCCTGCACTGTTCTTTGTCTGTCGTTGTGTCTGTCCCTCAGGGTGGGGGACATGGGGACCATTCATTCCCTGACATTAGTCCCTTGGAGGGAACAATAAAGCTTTTTTTTTAAAAAAATGTGTGTAGTGGTTTCTACAATCCTGGCCTCAGTAGGCTGGCCTTGGCCACTCCACTGGCCTCTCACTTGAACTTCTCACAGGCTGGAGCCTCAGGTTGGGCTGAGGAGACACCTCATGGCCAGTCCTGGGCTTGTGTTATTGGACAAACAGTGGGGCCTTCGCCTTAAGTAGCATTATTCACAATTAGAACAAAACAGTTACTAGGGGAGCTCTGGTGGCCTAGTGGCAAGGAGCTGCAACTACAATCCCAGAGGTGCACGGTTCAAATCCACCAGATGCTCTGCCGGGGAAGGAGGGACAATCTCCTCCTGTACCAGTCAGATCTGATTTGACGGTACACGCACACAAAAATAAAAAAAAAAGCAAAAGAACAAAACAGTTCCTCATTCATGCACTTTATTCACAGATCTTGAAGACAGTGAGATAGTTCTTCAAGACTGTCTTGCCACTTGTCATGTGATCAAGGGTTTTATATATTAGCTATTAATCTACTTGACCTATTATCCCATGTTCAAAGTTAACGGATTTCCTATCCAGGAAAGAAAATGCATATATTATTAAGAAATCAGTGCCTAGGACAAATAGTGCATAGTGCCACTGATGTAAAACAGAACTGACATCAGGGTTGGGGGGAGATTAAGAAAGATGGGATAAGTTATGTATACTGCATTGAAACAGATAAGAGAGAAAACTAAGAGGGTTATGTGGTTAGGTAATATTGTCATGACAGGAGTCCAGATGAAGGCTGTATAGTGGAGTGGACCTGGGGAGTGGGATTGTAAAACAATGAAAGAATTTTTCTGTTACTTTTCAAAGAGAAGGGCAAATTGGGGGGAGGGGTGGGCAGGGAGAAGGTGCAACAATGAATGGAAATCCAAAGTCTAAACTTGCACTAAAATAATTTTTTAAAAAGAGGAAAATTGTATGTAAAAAAAAATAAATGGATTGAGAAAAACATCAGTGCCCCATTGAAATAAGCAACTTAAGTTTCTACAAACAATGCCCAGTACAAATGATACTAACTCACAAAATCTATTACTATCTCCCTTCCCAAAGTTAAAGGATTTATTATTTGGGGGAAGCACTTTCTAGAGACAAATTATGTATTTTGTGTCAGCATAGGATTATCCCATACTTTGCCAAACTAACATTAGCCCAGGATATGAGATCTTCGTCTTAGGTTGGATGTTTTGGGTTTTGGGGGGGTTTTTTGGTAGCAAATAATTTTTTAACTGGGAGGACTTTTAAATTTTTTTTACAAATACACTGGAGAATCATGTGATGCTGCCAGCACTGGATGCAATCCTGGGCCCCACAGCTGCACACTCCTTTGTAACTGGTCCAGGGATGGCGGACCCTTCATCTCGTCTTTATTGTTTACTGTGATTCCTGCATTCAAAATAAACACACCACCTTTTCTCTGGTATGACCTTTATTGCCATATTGTCACTGCTGCATGTACCTTCTTTCTGAGCTCTGCTTTCCCTCTCTTGACCGTGGCCATCACCATGTCACCCACATCAGCAGCAGGAAATCTGTTGAGTTGTCCCTTGACCCCCTCCACAGAGATGATACACAGATTTTTGGTTCCTGTGTTGTCTGTGTAGTTGATCACGGTTCCTACCAGAAGACCCAGAGAAATCTGGAATTTTGCACCCAAGGACCCAACACGTCTTCGCTTTAACATCTGGGATGCCAGAAAAGAAAAACAACAAAAAAAGGTAGGTTGGAGTTTTGATGGCCTCACACAAGGCTATGAACTACACCAGCTCAGGTAACTTAGAGGAATACAAACACAGAGAAGTTAAGCATGGATTTACAGATGGAGACAAGAAGCTAAACTTCACTACAAAGAAGTTAACCAGTAATGTAAGCTGGCTGGAACTCTAGCTTACAACAGGGTGCTAAATCTTGTTACAGAGAAGTTAACCAGTAATGAGAACTGACTTAGAATGGAGGGCTTCAAACTTCATTTAACTCTATCTTGTGTTGAAATTTAAGTCCAGTCCTGGATTTAGTTAGTCCCACCTTTCATTTCCCCACTGCTCGTGTGTCAGTCTTACAAGAACTGTTAACCAAAAGTGGTTTCCTTGATCCAAGCCATGCTGGTGGTTTTTATTTTGTTTTGTTTTGTTTTGTCTTGTTTTGAAGCCATGCTGTTTTGAATTGGCTCCCGAGTCTTGCCAAGAATGGGATCGTTTTTATACAGAAGAGGCAACACAGTTATTTGTGTACAACAGCAAGTTTGAACTTAGAAAGGAAACTACTATAAGAATTTGGAATTTCTTTCTGATTTGTGGGTTCTCTTGGGAATCGGGACAAGAGTTTCTGGCTGCTTCCTTCTGAACAGGGGTGTTGAGATGAGAGGGAAGGGAACCCCAAACCCCACTTTAACTTTGGTGAAGGTCTTGAGAGGTCAAACTGCATGAGGTAGTTTCTTGTTCAGTTAGCAGAGATATTTTCATAATGTCCTTTGCTTTTAGGCATATAAAATTTCTAGCAAATAAGAGATACAGACATAAATTAGAAACATGTTAAACTAGGGCAAAAGGTAGGGTTAAAACATATTAGCCACTAGATGAATTCAGACTGTCTTTTTACATGGCTTCACAAACTCAAACCAGTACTATTTTAGTAATATTCTAATAAGCAGTTACCCCCTGTGATACGCAGATGACACAACCTTGCTTGCCAAAACTGATGAGAACTTGAACCATTTGCCCCAGAAGGTCAAGGACTGTAGTCTTCAATATGGATTGAAGCTCAACATCAAGAAAACAAAAATTCTCACCACTGGCCCAATTCTCTGTGATAGATGGAGAAGAGATTGAGGTTGGTAACAATTTCAGCTTGCTCGGTCTTGGGACCAGCAGTCTGGATATCAAAAGATGAATTAAAAAAAAAAAAGATGGGCAAGCTCTGGTGGCCTAGTGGCAGGAAACTGTACTGCAATCCCAGAGGTATGCGGTTCAAATCCACCAGATGCTCTGCTGAAGAAGGAGGAACAATTGCCTCTTGTACCAGTCAGATCCAATTTGACGGTACACACATAAAATAAATAAATAAAAATTATAAAAAAAAAAAAGATGAATTACATTAGGAAAATCTGCAGTCAAGGCCCTCTCCGGAGTGCTAAAGAGCAACAGTGTCAGTCTAGAGACTAAAGTGTGCCTGATCCAGACCATGGTCTTCTCAATTACTTGCTATCTGTGAGAGAGCAATGACAAGGATGACAGAGGAAGAATGATTGATGCCTTTGAGTTGTGGGCTGGAGAAGAGTATGGAGCATTTAATAAAATGCCAAGAGAACAAACAGGTTTGTCCTGCAGAGGGTAAAACCAAGTTGTTCGTTGGAGGCAAGGATTTTGAAGCTCTGTCTCACATACTTTGGGCATGTGGCCAGGAGGGACCAGTCCTTAGAGAAGGACATCACTCTCATAAGGATGGAGGGATGGTGCCGATGAGGAAGACCCCAGATGAGATGGATTGGCATAACTGCAGTAATGGGGGCAGATGTGTGTCAGAGTCAGTAAGGTGGGCTCAGGATAGGGCAGACTTCAGAGCTATTGTGCATATGAGTCGCAGGTGACTTAACAGCAAATAACAACAACTACAGGAGCAGCATTCAGGTGTTGGCTGACAGTTAAAATGTTACTTTTTTTTGTTAGCCACCAAACTTCTTTTTTTTTCACCAAACTTTTTCTACTGTGGTTTAAAGCGATTTTAAAAGTTCTGTTTTTGGCCAGCTCTGGTGGCCTAGTGGTAGGCAACTGCACTGCAATCCTAGAGGTGTGCGGTTCAAATCCACCAGATGCTCTGCTGAAAAAGGAGGAACAATCGCCTCCTGTACCAGTCAGATCCAATTTGATGGTACACACATAAAATAAATAAAAATTAGAAGTTTTGGTTCTATTCTCTCTTTTCATAGAGTCAAGGACTGAAACAAAAACAGTTACAAATAACTATAAATAAGTGGAAAGCACTATTTGATTCATTGGATCTCAGATATTTTAAAGACTATGCACAGGCTCCATCATTCATCTTCTTAAACTGAAAGTCCCTTCTCGTATTTTTACAACTTTCCATATACCTTCAAGTTTAGTCTTGACTATCCTTGACTATCTTCCATATTCTGGCAAAAGCAGATTTTCTAAGTTAAGACAAAGCTACTTTCCTTTTCCCTCTAAAAGAACTGTTACTGTGTACGGTAGAGTCTGAGCAGACTCACAGCTGACCCTCTGACGAGTTTTCAGAGGCAGTTAATCACACAGATTTTCCATCCTTCTCCTGCAGAGCAGCTGGTATAGTCAAACATGGTGTCTTTGGGATTGATTGCAGCACAGCTTCTTGCCCCTAGGTCACCAGCGCTCCCTAAAGAACTAATTACCACTCTTATTATCCTTCTGTGTGCTTACAAAGACCTGCGTCCACTCTTCGTGGTGTTGGTTTTTTTTTTTACAGAAAAAGGCTTTATTTGCACGAAGGGGACTCAAACAACCAAAGCCCATGTCATCATCTGACTCCTCAGACTACTCCTTCTTCTCTTCTTTCTTCTCCTCTGCTGCAGCTGGGGCAGAGCTGGCAGCAGGAGCTGCAGCGCCAGGGGCTGCGGAGACGGCCACAGCACCACCAGCAGGCATGCTGGCAAGTTTACCAATACCTGATGAGGACAACTCCACTTCCAGGAATGTCCCACAGCCCCAGCCTGAGGTCACCCTTGGTCTTCACTGCTAAGGCTGTCAACTGACAACAGGGACCACATGCTAAGAACAGCAGCCAAGATCTTCTGTCTCCATGGAGATCCTGGGCAAAGGTCTTCACGTTTCTCCCCAATCCAGCTTTGGGGAGTGTCCCTGAGTGCCCACAGCATGAGGGAGCCACTGAGAGCCCATGCTCACTCCAGCTGAGGCCTCCGGAATGCTCTTGTCCACAAGCGAAACCTGAGGGCCACAGGCTCTTCGTGTTTCTTAAAGTTGTTCAACCAGCTGTACTTTCTTTACTTAAAAACATGCCTTTACTATTTAAAAAGGGAGAGTCTCGCACATTCTTAGAGGTGGTTTTCTAGCCAATAGTTGTTATGTGCTGTCAAGTTGGAACCAACACATAGCTGGCCTTCCAGCAGGTGTTTAATTGCAGGTAGGTAATCCCACAGGGGACTGCCCATGCCGCTCGCTCAGTGGATTTGAACTGTGTGCCTTTGGGATCGCAGTGCAGTTTCTTACCACTAGGCTACCAGAGCTCATGAGCACTGTGATAAGTGTGGCCATAAAGCTTTACACTTCCCTTTTTGTTTTAGGGATAGAAAGTGGCACTTTGTCTTCAGGAAACACACTGAACTAAATAAACATCAGGAGTTTTATTGGGATTTTTTGGTGCCTGAAGCTTTTAAAGATTCTGAGCTTATTTTCTTCCTTACAGATGAGTGGAAAAAACATCTTCAGCAGTTGATATGGTGGCATTAGTACAGTGAAACTGACAACAGAAAACAAAGAATTAAAAATTTCTTGGGGCATTTTCCCCCTCTTTCTATTGTGGGGTCTTTTCTTGACTTGCTTGTGGTGACTCTTGCACTTAAGAACATGGGATGGGGGAAGAACTTTTTGAGGGTGTCTGCCTTTAGGGACCACAAACCTGTAGAAATAGAAAGAATAGAAAATAAAGAGCTGGGGAAGGTGTGCTACATACTGATGCACTTTTATATTTTGATTGAAGTCAGGTGGGAGGTTGAAGGAAGTTACTTGGAAACATCTTCTATACACAATTTCTTATGGGTTTAATAGAAGCCTATTTCTGGGGGCTATCTGAATTCAGAACAGGGCTAAAGACAATACTTAATTCCACCTGAAATGGGTTTTCTGATAGTTTTGTTTCTTTTTCCCTGAAGATTTCAGGCTGAGTGGAATCTCCAGTTTATTTGTAAGTATTTATTGACTTGTTGAGTAACTTTAACAATAAAGCATACTTGTCACTCTGAATGCTTTTTTTATTGAGCTTTTAATAAAAGTTTATACAGAACTTGGATTTCCATTAATTTATTGTTGCACATTTTCCTTCTTGCCCACCCCCACCTCCCCCAGTTCGCTTTTTTCTTTGGAAAAAAAAAGTTCTTTCATTATTATACAGTCCCCACCCCACCCGGGCCCACTTTATTATGCAGCTCTTATTTTGGACTCTTGTCATGCCAATAATACCTAATCATAAATTCCTTTTATACAGTTTTTGAAAGTTCAACCCTGAGGGCTGACCTACATCATTCTTGATTGTTTCCTGGGGGAGGGGCTTGAATGAAACACTATCAGGCATGTTGTGAGAAACTCCTATCTACAGTCTCTTGACTTTAAGACAAAAAGTTATTTGGGCAGCCAGTTTTAAAAGCAGGTCCCAACCAAATAGGTAAACTAGGCTAAGAGGCATATATACAAGAAATGGGGTATGACCTTTCTTTTTCTAATGGAGTAGTCAAGGGGTTTCAGGAAGAATTACTTTTTAGGCTTTCCTGAGACCCCACAACAAGTGGGAAGACAGAGAAGTCAATCCCCTTTTTACTTGGGATCCCTGGGAGGGGGAAGTGAGGATGGCAGAAGTAGATGCCAAATCAAACTGGGGCTCCAGGCCCTCTCAGGGCTCTTCAGATGAATCAGCGGGGGGGTTCAGCCACCTGTCCAACTGGACGGGGGCTTTTCCTGATAGAGCCCGTTCTGCGACCTGGTCACTTGTTCTTGCAGTGTCAGTCAGTTTCACAATATGCACACTGGCCTTCATCTCGATTTTTCTGTCCCAAAGTATTCTCTGAAGCCCTACAGGCTTACCTCTGTTGGTCTCCACTAAGACAGTAGCAATAGAATTTCTCAGCTGTTGAATAGATAGAATACCTTGAAGGCAATATTGACCAGCTGGGATAGCAAATGCTCTGTCAATAATGTTAAGATTTTGTTCCATCATTTTCACATTCTGATCGGATCACCTTTTTGAGATTGGAAACAAATACTGATCTTTTCCAGTTGATTGACCAGGTAGCTGCTCCTCAAATTTCCCGGCATAGCTTGGTGAGCTCATTGAGGGCTACCTCATTTTGTATCCTTTTGATTGGTATATCCCGTCAATTTCTGGGGCCTTGGGTTTTTTAGTTTGCTTTGTTGCTAATGCCTTCAATGCAGGTTGAACTTCTTTCAACACCATTCTTGTTTCAACAACATTGTTTCTTGTTCACATGCTAATTCCTGAAATCGTGTGTGTCCCACAATTCTTTTAATGGTACAGTGACTCAGGGTATTCCTTCTGTCCTCTTCAGCTGTCTTGGCTGATGAAAAATGCTAACTACACACAATACTTAGTTTTAGAGGAAAATTATCACCTGCTTGCTGTATCTAGTTCAGCAAGCATGGCTAAAAACAGAGGGACCAATCAGTTTGCCCTCATTCTGGAAAGAAACAACAATCTAATCAGAACTCTGCTAGTTTAGACGACAGCAGTCATTGTGAGGTGGTTCTTGGATTCTAAATCTCGGGACAGAGAAAGTAATCCGCAATGGGAACTGAGACTCAAACGAGGCGCAGGGCTTCAAACTTCATTTAACCCTCTCTCAAGCTGAAAACAGTCCTGGATTTCATCAAGATGACCCTTTAGGGGAACTAGCCCTCGCTGGGTTGCAGTCCACCGCCCCTGTTCCAGGCTCCTCACTTAAAGTGTTTGTGGCTTTGGATACAACTACAAGTGGAGGCTTAGCAAGATCCACTTCTTCCCCCGCCGGCTACACGCTCTTCACGGCGGCAGGGACTGCAGATTTCTGCGGAAAATTTGAACTCAGCTTCTCGCCCGCGTTTCAGTTCCCAGCACGCGGAGCCCGGGCGTCCCGCCCGCCTCGCAGAGGTTAACGTAAGGCACGAGCTCCAGCTGGCTCCTCCCTTTGGTTTCAGTTTCCAGTTCCTATCTCTGCTGAGCCTGGCGCCCTGACGAACCTGAATGAAGGGAGCTACCCTTCGCTGGCCCAGCGGTGCAGGGCCCCCCGAGCCAGACAGGAGCAGGTCTAATTTGTTGTTCTTGACTTAGACCAGGCGGCCCTGAACGAAGGGAAACCTCTTCCCCAGCCTTGGCGATCTGCAGGTGCCAGGGGAAGGGTGGGACAGCATAATCCCTGCCATACCCAGAATGGAGCTGAGACCCTACCAGTGGGAAGTAATTGAGCCTGCCCTGAAGGGCAAGAATATCATCATATGGCTGCCCACGGGCGCCGGGAAGACGCGGGCCGCTGCCTATGTGGTCAAGAGACATCTAGAGAGGGTACACCAAGCCAAGGTGGTCGTATTGGTCAACAGGGTGAGTGACCCGCCATTCCTTCTTGGGGGGGGGGGGCTGCAGCAACTCAGGTGCCTCCTGGGGACTTAACAGAGGCCATCCCCTGGCTCACCTCTGTTATCTCTAACATGCCTTGGGGCCACTTTGCCTCCTCCCAAACCTCCGACCGCTCTCCCCTGTGGTATCCCACTCTCAGGTGCACCTGGTGACCCAGCATTATGAGGAGTTCAGCCAAATGCTGGAAGGACGCTGGGCCATCAAAACCCTGAGCGGTGCCATGGGACCACGGACTGGCTTCAGCTACTTGGCCCGAAATCACGATCTCCTCATCTGCACAGCTGAGCTGCTGCACATGGCACTGACCAGCACCGATGAGGAGGAGCATGTGGAGCTCAGTGGTGAGGACTTGGGGGGTAGGGGGGACACATGGCAGCTCCTCCTGCCAGCCCCAGGGCACCTCTTCTTTGGGAGAAAAGGTTCCCTATTCACCAAACCCTAGCCTACCCTCCAGTGGAAACAGACATGGCCCTTTTGTGCGAACTTGACCAAGTCCTTTCCTGTGCCTCAGTTTACTTATCTGTAAAACGGAAGTAAATTATCCCTACCTGGCTCAATCCCTGAGGCTTGGCAGTGAGTCACACAGGGAGGCGGAAGTGCTCAGATTGGTTCTGGGGACTGTGTGAGCAAAGCTGCTGGTAGAAAGCGATTTGCAAGCAGCGGCCAGTGGCCATCCTCCTCCCCGTGTGCTCCTTCCACAGATTTCTCCCTCCTTGTGGTGGACGAGTGTCATCACACACACAAAGACACAGTCTACAACCACATCTTGAGCCGGTACCTGGAGCATAAACTCCAGAACGTGAAGCCTCTGCCCCAGGTGCTGGGGCTCACAGCCTCCCCAGGCACTGGCGGGGCTTCCAAGCTCGATGGAGCCATCAACCATGTCCTGCAGGTCAGCTGGAACCTGTGAGCCCCTCATCACCTGGCCCACTAGGAACCTCCCCCGCCACCCTGCATCTACCTAGCTCCACCAGCCCTACCGTGGTTTCCTCTAATTGGGTCTGCCCCTACTTCTAAGAACAGTCTCCAATGGCTTATTTAAAATCTCCTCCCAGCTTTCTAGCTTCTCAAGTCCCAAGTGATCTAGCCCCTGCCTGTCTCTCCGATTTCATTTTTTACATCCTCCACCTTACTTATGCTACAGCTGTCCTGATCTTCTTTCTGTACTTTGAGTGGCCCAAGCTTGAAGAGGGGGTGGTGAGGGAACAGGCAGAGGGGGCACTTGTCCACCCATCTCAGCAAGTCCAAGAAGGCACCAGACAAGGATGACTGGCAAATCTTCACCATCAGATTGCTCCTGAGAGCTCATTAACTCTCACTCAGGATTGAAATTGTTAACAGCTTTAGTTTGCTTGGCTCCATAAGCAACACTTGGTACCAGCAACCAGGATAGTAAAAGACTAATTGCACTGGGAAAGTCAGCTGTCAGAGACCTCTCCAAAGTACTGAAGAGCAATGATGTCAGTCTGGAGACTAACGTGTGCCTAATCCAGACCATAATCTTTGCAATTGCTTGCTGTGCATCAGAAAGTTGGACATTGACTAGGGATGATAAAAAGAGAATTGATGCCTTTGAGCTGTGGTGCTGGAGAAGAGTATTGGATATACCATGAACTGCTGGCAGAAAAAACAGGTTCATCCTAGAGAGGGTGAGACCAGGCTGCTCCTTGGAGGCAAGGATTCTGAAGCTTAGTCTAGCATACTTTGACATGTTGCAAGGAGGGACCTGTCCTTGGAGAGGGACGTCATGATTGGGAGGGTGGAGGGATAGCGCAAGAGAGGAAGACCCTCGATAAGATGGATTCACTCAATTACTGGGGTAATGGAGGTAGGTATTGGCACAGGATAGAGCAGGGTTTAGGGCTGTTGTACATAATAAGGTCACTATGAGTTGAGGCGACTCAACAGCACATAACAAAGCTCTGCAACTTGTCCTCACCTTTGTACTTGCCGTTCCTTTTGCCTGGAATGATTTTGTCCATGAACTTTACTTGGCAAGTGTTATTTGCCATCGAGTTGAAAGCAACTCCTAGCTGACCCTCCAGTGCAACAAATGACACGATAGGAGATTTTCAGTAGCAAGTGAAATAATGGGGAGCAGCCTCAATGTCATCTCTTCAAAGGTACTTTCTTGATCATGTTCATGGCATCCTATCATTTCATCCCATTTTCTTCTCTCCAGAGCTCTTAACACTATCCAAAATGTTCGTTCGTTCTTTTTTCCTGATATATCAGTCTCCCTAACTCCACTCTAAGTTCCTCTATGGCCCCAGTGCCTAGACCCTGCTCCAGGCACCAAGAGGATAAAAGAGTGAATATCTGTTGAGTGAAGAGTTCCCACCACCCACTGTCCTGCCCACAGGCTTCCCTTTCCTCAGCTGGGACCATCCTGCCCCAATGCTCTAGCCATTGTTCCCATGCCTTCCCATTCCATGAACCCCTCTCTGTTATCCCCAGCTCTGTGCTAACCTGGACACGTGGAAAATTATGTCATCCCAGGAAGGTCACCTCTTACAGCAAAAGTATGGCCAGCCCTCCAAACAGTACAACCTCTGCCAGCGGCGCAGCAAGGTACATGGGATTGAGAATGGAATCTAGTGTGAAATGAGGGCACCTGGGTAGAGGCCTGACTCTGCTCCCCTCCACCCCGAGCTCTGTGACTTAAGATCATTTCCTTCCCTTTCTGAGCCTCTATGTCCTCTTTTCTGTGAAATGAAACAGATACAAGCCGTGCCCGTAGCCAGTTGCTGGGATTGATTGAGAATGATGTCTGCCAAGGCCCTAGGCATACTGTTGAGGGCTTTGAATCCATAATGCAGGGTCACGTGCTGTCCTGTGGTATGGCCACGGCCTGTGCCTGCTGAGACAGGCCTCAGTGAGAGCAGGGAGGTGCTGTGCCCAAGAAGATACCCAGTGCCATGACTTCACAGGGCAGAGTTGTGAGGTGTCCTCGAATGGACCACAGCTCATAGCAACCTTATCAGCAATGGGTCTGCACCTGCCCTATCCAAGGCCATCCTTATCATTTCCGATACTCTTCAGCCCATTGTTACAGTCACTGTATCCATCCATCTTGATCGTCCTCTCCTTGCTGACCCTCCACCTTTCCAACCATGATGTCTTTTTTCCAAAAACTGGTCCCTCCTCATATGCCCAAAATATATGAGATGAAGTTTACCATCCTTGGCCTGTAATAAGCATGCTCATTGCACTTCTCCAAGATATACTTGTTCATGTAGCACTCTATGGGATATTCAACACTCTGCAACAACATAGCTCAAAGGTGATTCCTCTCTGTCCTCCTCCTTTATAAACAACTTTGAGCTGCATAGCAAGTAGTTGAAAAGACTATGGCTTGCATCACTTACATCTTAGTCTTTAAACTGACATCATAGCTCTTTAGCACTTTGGAGAGGTCTTTGATGCCAGACTTTCTCACTGCAACCTATCTTTTGCTTTCTTGACTGGTAAGAAAAGTATTGATTGATTGTGGATCTAAGCAAGATGAAATAGTAGAAAAACTTCCATTTGTTTCCATCTCTCATGTTGTTTGTTGACGCTGGAGAGGATTTTTGTTTTCTTGGTGGTGAGATGTAACACGTATTGAAGGCTGTAGTCTTTGCTCTTCTACAGCAAGTGTTGCAAGACCTCCTTACTTTCAACAAGCAAGGTTATGCCATCTGTATAACTCAGGTTATTGATGAATTTTCCTCTGATCCTAATGCCACATTCTTCTTCATCAAGTCTAGCTTCTTGAATTATTCAGCATACAGGTTGAATCAGTGTGGAGAAAGGATACAGTCCTGACACATACCTTTCTTGACCTTAAACCATGCTGTGTTCTCCTATTCCCACAACAGCTTTTTTTAAAAATTTTATTTTATTATTTTTGTGTGCGTGTACCGTCAAATCAGATCTGACTGGTACAGGAGGATTGTCCCTCCTTCCCCGGCAGAGCATCTGGTGGATTCGAACCGGTTGCCTCTGGGATTGTAGTTGCAGCTCCTCGCCACTAGGCCACCAGAGCTCCCCTCCCACAACAGCTTTTTAACATAAGTATAGATATCACATGAGCACAATTAAGTTCTGGGGTTTCCATTTTTCTTAATATTACCCATAATTTGTTATGGTCTACACAGTCAAATGCCTTTGCACAGTCACTAAAACACAAAGACATTCTTCTGATATTTTCTGCTTTCATCTAAGATCTAACAGACATGAGCAATGAAGTCCTTGGTGCCATGGCCTCTTGTAAATCTACCTTGAATTTCTGGCAGTGTACTGGTCTAGCCATCGTGTTCTTGCTGTTCTACATTGTGGCGTGAGAACTGACTTGAACTGGTTTTAAGGGGCTGTAAATGACATAGGAGGAGATTGCCCTTTTTTTATTAATGAAAGTTTACAGAGATTTTGGATTTTCATTCATTCATTATTGTACTTTTCTCCCTGCCCAACCTCCCCGCCAGTTCTCTTTGAAAAGTAAAAGAAAAATTTATACAATCCCTCCCCGTAAGTCTACTCCACTGTGCAGCCTTCATTCTGGACTCCTATCATAACAATAAATACCTAATCATATATCCCTTTTAAAGTTTCCTCCCTCATCTGTTTCAATGCAGTACACATAATTTATCCCATCTTTCTCAGTCTCCCCCCAACCCCGATGTCAGTCCCATTTTACAACAGAGGCACTATGCAGTATTTGTCCTTTTGCGACTGAGATATTTCACTCAGTGTAATGTCCTCCAGGGTCACCACCCATTTTGTATAATATTGAATGAGTTCCTTGTTTTTCAATGCAGTGTAGTATTCCATTGTGTGAATATACCACAGCTTCTCCATTTATTTGTTGATGGGCACTTAAGTTGTTTCCAATTCTTTGCTATTGTGAACAAAACCGCAATAAACATGGGTGTGCATATATCTGCCTGGGTGGCAGTGATGGTTTCTTTGGGGTATATTCCCAGTAGTGGAATTGCTGGTCAAATGGTATTTCTATCTGCAACTTTTTGAGAAAGTGCCATACCGCCTTCCGCAGTGGTTGCACCATTTTACACTCCCACCAACAGTAAATAAGGGTTCCAGTTTCTCCACAACCTCACCAGCATTTGTTATTTTCTGTTCTGTTAAATTTTGCTTTTCTTACTGGGGTGAAATGATATCTCACAGTTTTGATTTGCATCTCTTAGATCTAGGGATTTTGAACATTTCTTCCTTCGTGTGTGTTTGCATCTGAATGTCATCTTTGGTGAGGTGTCCATATCCTGTGCCCATTTTTCATTCGAGTTGTTTATTTTGTGGTGCGCCCATCTTTCTTT
The DNA here is from genome assembly GCF_000299155.1 of Elephantulus edwardii. Lineage (NCBI taxonomy): Eukaryota > Metazoa > Chordata > Mammalia > Macroscelidea > Macroscelididae > Elephantulus > Elephantulus edwardii. The sequence continues at coordinate 1,113,745 of NW_006400090.1, read as the reverse complement.
CATGGAGCAATTATGGATTCACACTATCTGCCTTTGAGTTGGTAGCGCAGTTGCCATGAAGCCACTAGAGCTAGAACCACCCATTTGGTGCCAAGGCTGTCATTCACCATGCTAGACAGAGAAAAGATTAAAGTTGTCAATGATTTCACCTTACTTGGATTCATAGTCAACATCCCTTGTACCAGCAGTCAGGAGATGTGTTGCATTGGGCGAGTCTACTGTCGGAGACCTTCTGCAAAGTGCTGAGGAGTGGTGATGTCACTTTAAAGACTAAGGTGTGCCTGATCCAGGCCATAGTCTTTGAAATCATTTGCTATGCATTTGAGAGCTGCACGAATAAAGATCACAGAAGAAGAATCTATGCTTTTGAGTTGTGGTGTTGGAGAAGAGTACTGAATATCCCACCAATGCCAAACGACTAGATAGGCCTTGGACAAAGTATAGCTTGAGTGCTCTTTTTTTAAAAAATTTTTAAAATTTTTATTGTATTGTTTTTAAGTGTACCATCAAATCAGATCTGACTGGTATAGGAAGAGATTGCCCCCTCCTTCTCCAGCAGAGCATCTGGTGGATTTGAACCATATACCTCTGGAATTGCAGTGCAGTGTCTTGCCACTAGGCTACCCGAGCTCCCTAGCTTGAATGGTCTTTAGAGGCAAGGTGATGGAGCTTCATCGCACTGACTGTGGATATGTTGTTAGGAGAGCCTGTTCTTTGGAGAGAGACATCGTACTTGGAAAGATGAAGGGTCAGCAGAAGAGAGGAAGACCCTCAACAAGAGGGATTGACACAGTGACTACAGCAATGGGTTTGACTGTGTCGGGAATAACGAGGTCGGCACAGGAAAGGACAGGGTTCAGATCTGTTGCTCCGAGGGTCTCTTTTTGAGTCATATTTGATAATTCCTAACACCAGCAGTAGCTACTGATCAGGTGCATTTCTTCATGTATTTATTGGCCACTTAATGTTTTCTTTGGTGCAGTTTCTGTTCATGTCCTCTGTTTTTTAATTAGCTTTTTACTTTTGTTGTTGAAATATCAAAATCATCTTATCATATTAGTCTCTTGTTCAGTATGTCCTTGCCAGTTCCCCCCCCCATCCGTAGCTTCCCCCCCCTTTGGGAAAAGTCTGTTGATGCACATCAGTGTATAACTTTTAGGAAGTCCCATGGATTGCCAAAAGAACCAAGTCTGCCTTGGAGGACCCAGGATGCTCCTTAGAGGCAAAGGGGGTGAAACTTCATCTCATGTACTTTGGGTACATTGTCAAGAGCGGCCAGACCTTGGACAAAAACATCATATTGAGAAAAGTGGAGGCTTAGAGAAAGAGAGGAAAACCCTCAATGAAATGGATTGACACAGTGACTGTAAAAATGTGATTCTTGAACTAGGCAGCGTTCTCTTGCGTTGTTAGCACATCAGCTTCTAGGTCTAGATAGAGTTTGCATGAGCACAATTGAGTGTTCCGGGCTTCCTGTTCTCAGTGTTACTCATAAGTTGTTAAAGGCTCGAGGATAGCAGAGCTTGTGAGGACGGCCAGGGAAGGACAAAATTCCTATCTGTTGTTGCTCAGGTATAACTTGTAGTTGACTCTCAGTGGCACCTAACAACAGTTGTCTAGTTTGGTGCTGTTTGTACATTTTTAGTTCTAAATGATAGTCTTTGGAAGCTGGAGTTGCAGCCATTTACTAAATAACATGCCTCCAGGAACTCTATGAACTTTAATAGATGTCAATTGTTGTAGGCCTTTTGTTTATAGGGTCGCTGTGAGTAATGCTCGACTCAAAGGCGATCAACAGCAACAACAATTGATAGTCTGCTTAGGCTAGAAATGACTGTTCATAAAGTCGCTGTGAGTTAGAGGCAGTAGCACCTAACCCCAAGTTAGTCCCTCTTTGTCTTTTTCTTTAATCCTTCTCAAGATCTTTATAGCTATGTCTTTTACTGATACTGAGTTAGCTTTTGTAATGGTGTGAAGTGTATAGATCCCATTTCATTTTTCCCCCGAAAGTGGATATCCAGTTTTGGCAGCACCATTTGTTAAAGACATTCACACTTTCCCATGTAATGGGTTTGGGTTTTAGCCCTGTGGCAGAGATCAACTGTCCATAGGTGGATAGGTTTAATTCTGGACTCTCAATCTTTCCCATTAGTCCATTGTTGTTGTTATGTTCTGTCGAGTTTCCTGCAACTCATAGCAACCCTAGGTACAACAGCTCTGAAGTCTGCCCTGTCCTGAGCCAGTCTCACTGATTGCAACACACCTACCCCGTTACCCCAGTTAATGTGTCAGTCTGTCTCCTCTGAGGTCTTCCTCTTCTGCGTTGTCCCTCCACCCCTCCAAGAATGATATCCTTCTGTAAGGACTGGTGCCTCCTGGCCACATGTCCGAAGTATGTGAGACAGAGCTTCAAAATCCTGGCCTCAAGGAGAAACTTGGTTTCACCTTCTCCAAGACAGACCTGTTTGTTCTCTTAGCAGTCCACGGTATGTTTAATACTCTTCTCCAGCACCACAACTCAGAAGCATTGATTCTTCTATCATCTTTAGTCACATAGTCCAGCTCTCTGATGCATAGCAAGTAACTGTGAAGACCTTGGCCTCGATCAGGCTCACCTTAGTCTCTAGAATGACTCTGTTGCTTCTCAGTACTCTGGAGAGGTGCCTGTCAGCTGACTTCCCCAGTGTAATTTACCTTTTGATTTCCTGAATGTTGGAGTCAAATATTGATTGTGGAGCTGAGCAAGCTGAAATTGTTAACAGCCTCAATCTCTTTCAATCTGTCATGTTGTTGCCAGTTGGCCCGGTGGTGATATGTCTGTCACTATACCAGTACAAATTGTTTTTAGGATTATGACTGCATAACAGGTTGTTGTTGTTATATGCCATCGAGTCGCTTGCAACTCATAGTGACCCTATGTAAAACAGCCCTAAACTCCGCTCTGTCCTGTGCCAATTGCACTGTCTCTGACACTCCCATCCCAATTATCCCAGTCACTGAGTCAGTCCACCTCATAGAGGGCCTTCCTCTCCTGCGCCATCCCTCCACCCTCCCAAGCATGATGTCCATCTCTAAGGACCGGTATCTCCTCACTACATGTCCAAAGTATGTCAGACGGAGCCTCAGAATGCTTGCCTCCAAGGAGCCACTGGTTTAACCCTTTCCAGGACAAATCTGTTTCTTTTCCTAGCAGTCCATGGTATTCTCAATACTCTTCTCCAGCACCACAGCTCAAAGCCATCAATTTTCCTTCTATCCTCCTTGGTCATTGTCCAACTCTCTGACGCATAACAAGTAATTGCAAAGACCATGGCCTGTATCAGACGCACCTTAGTCTCCAGAGAGACATCATTGCTCTTCAGTACTTTGGAGAGGTCCCTAACAGCAGACTTTCCCATGGCAATGCGCCTTTTAATTTCCTGGCTGCTGGTGCCAAGACTGTCAAACAAACTAAAGCTGTGTACAATCTCAATCTCTTCACCATCCATCCTGATGCTGTCAGTTGGTCCAGTGGTGAGAATCTTTGTCTTCTTGACATTGAGCCTCAATCCATATTGAAGGCTGCAGTCCTTGACACTCTGCAGCAGGCGCTTCAGGTCCTCTTCAGTTGGGTTGTGTCATCCGCATAACGCAGATTGTTGATAAATCATCCACCAATCTTGACCCCACATTTCTCCTCATAGAGCCCAGCCTCCCGGATAATCTGTTCTGCATATAGGTTGAAAAGGTATGGAGATAGGATGCATCCCTGGCATACATAACAGGTTAGAGCTCTGGAAGTGTTCTTTTTTAGTAGTGCTTTGCTATTCTGGTATCTGTCCTCATAAAAAGTTGATGATTAGCTTTTCTGTCTCTAAGAAATAATGGTGGAATCTAATTGGGATTGTATTTTATTTGTAGATTGCCTGAATATTATTGGCATTTTCACAGTACGAAGTCTTCCTATGTATGGTATGTTTTTTGATTCCTATAGGTCTCTTCTGGTAATGTTTCATAGTTTGAATAGATCTTTTGTATGTCTGGTTAGGTGGTTATTGTATATATGGTATTGTTTTCCTGATTTTGTTTTGAGAGTTCTCTTTATTAATAGAAATCAGTATTTGGGAAAATTCAGAAAAATTCTGCTGATTTTTGTATATTGATCTTGACCCCTGTCACTTTGCGGAATCCTTTTATCCCTGTCATTTTCTTCTTGAGTCTCTTAGCTTTTCTAGGTGTAACAGGATCATATCATCTACAGATGAAGATAGTTTTATTTCTTTACAAAGTTGTTGTTGGAGCTTTGGACTGGACTTTGACTCTTAGCAATCCTGTGTGCTAATGATCAAATCTTTGCCCTCTCTGTTGGCACCATCCATACAATCTCTGTTTTGCTAAAACCCATTGTTTACAGCTCAGTGTCAGTCCATCTCACTGAGGGTCAGCTTCTCTTTCATTGGTCTTTTACTTTAAGTAGGAATGATAGGAGTCTTTTTAAAAGGACTGTCCCCGCTGCCCTGGACCTGTCAACACCACAGGTGTGACCACTCTGCTGTCCCTGAGGCATCTTGAAGCAAAGAGGAAGTGGCTATTTCTACACTCAGTGTTCGACCGTGAGCACTCAGAATGGTTTCTAGCCTGACAATCCTGGTGGGGAAATAATAATAGGTAGACAGACACACACACACACACATACACAGACTGTCCACTCCTGACAACATGCTCAGAGGATGTGAGATGAAGTTGCATTAACCACGTTTCCAAGGAGCACCTTGGTTGTACTTCCTCCAAGACAACTACTTCCTTCAAGATAAAACTCCATTGTGTGAAGATAGAAAAACAGAACCTCCCTGTCACGCACCGCACCACACGTTTGTGGGGAGCCTGGTGCTAAACCATTCGTAGACGACCTGCTTCTGTGTTGGGGTTTCATACATAGCAGAGCAGCTCCCTTGCTGTGATTGATTTAAACTCAGCCCTCCACACAAGGGTGAAAAAGTAGTATATAAAAAAAAAGAAAAACAGAACCCACAAAAAAATCTTCCATTGTGTGAATGTGCCAGACTTTCTTTAGCCAGTCCTCCATTGTTGGACACCTGAGTTATTTCCTTCTTTTTGCTATTGTAAATAATGCTGCAGTAAACATGATTGTGCCTCTATCAGTTCATATCATAACTTTTTCTTTTTCCTGGAAACTTAATAGTGACGGTGCTGGATCAAAGGGTATTTATCAGATTGCTTTGCTTAGTGCTTATAAGCATGTAAAGTTCTGGTGCCATTTTACCTCCTCACCAGCAGTATAATATAGTTCCAATCTTTCTACACTCTTACCAGTATTTGTTGTTGCTGTCTTGCTGAACTTTGCTATCGTTGCTGGGATGAGATGATATTTTGTTATTTTTTGGTGGGTTTTTTTTTTCTTTTCTTGTGTGTGTATCATCAAATGAGATCTGACTGGTACAGGAGGAGATTGTCCTTCCTTCTCCAGCAGAGCATCTATCTGGTGGATTCAAACCACACACCTCTGGAATTACAGTGCAGTGCAGCTTCTTGCCACTAGGCCACCAGAGCTCCCTTGATATCTTGATTTTTTAATTTGCATCTCTCTAATGAGGGAGAGAGAAAAGATGTTCATCAGGGTTGCAATCCTATCTCCCTACCTTTTCAATCTTTATGCAGAACGGATCATTTGGAAAGCTGGGCTTTCTGAGGAGGAATGTGGCATCAGGATTAGTGGAAGACTCATCATTAACCTGTGTTATGCAGATGACACAACCCTGCTTGCGGAAACTGAGGAGGACATGAGACATTTGCTGCAGAAGGTCAAGGACTACAGACTTCAATATGGATAGAAGCTGAACAGCAAGAAAAAGATTCTCACCACTGGGCCAATTGGCAGCATCATAATAGAAAAGAGATTGAGAATGTTAATAACTACAGCTTGCTTTGTTCCACAATCAACACTCTTGGCACCAGCAGTCAGGAGCGTACCGTGAACTGCCAAGAAAACAAATAGGTCTGTCCTAGAGAGAGTGAAACCAAGCTTCTCCTTGGAGGCAAGGAGTTTGAAGCTCTGTCTCACATACTTTGAGCATGTGGCCAGGAGGGGACCAGCCCTTGGAGATGGACATCATGCTTGGAAGGATGGAGGGACAGCTCAGGAGAAGACGACCCTAGAGCTGTGGATTGACCAGTGTGTCAGAGACAATAAGATTGGCTCAGGGAAGGGCAGAGTTCAGATCTACTGTTCGTAAGTCATACTCATTGACACCTAACAACAATGTCTAAAGATCTTGAGCATTCAGGGTGGGTTGAAGGTACAGACCAAGTGATATTTAGTCCAGAAATGCATTTAGTCAAGAAATGCAGAGATAATTCAACATTAGAAAATTGATCAACAAAATACCCCTATCAGTAGAACCAGAGGAAAACACACACACAGTCATTGCTATGAAAGAATAAAAAAGACTTGATAAAAATCTGAAATCCTTTCTTGATGAAAACCCAAAATAAGTCTGTAATAGAAGGAAGCTCTTCAGTTTTATTCAGGGCGTATGTGAAAAATCAGTGTTATATTTAATGGGGAAGGACCAAGACCTTTACTCTTGAGATCAGGAGCAAGACATTGGTGCCCACCTTCAACCCTTCTGTTCCGTATTGACTTAGAAGTCATAGCCAGATACTTCCTGTGTAAGCAACAGACACATGGTGGTAGCTGGAGAGTCCAACTTCTGCCCGCTTCATAAAGGGGAACTTTCCCCATCAATAGTATCCATTGTTGATGTTGTTATGTGCAGTTGAATTACCTGTAACTCTTAGTGACCCTGTGTATAACAGCTCTGAACCCAGGCCTATCCTGAGTCAATTTCATCATCTCTGACAGACCTAATCCCATTACCCCAGTCACTGAGTCAATCCATCTCGTCCACTCCTGCGCTATCCCTCCGCCTTTCCAAGCATAATATTCTTCTCCAAGGACTGGTCCCTCCTTGCCATGTGTCCAAAGTATGTGAAACAGAGCTCAAAATTTCACCCTCTCTAGTATTGACCTGTTTGTTCTCTTAGAAATCCACAGTATGTTCAACACTCTTCTCCGGCACCACAACTCAAACCCATCGATTCTTCTGTCATCCTTAGTCATTGTCCAGCTCTTTGATGCATAACAAGTAATTGTGAAGACCATGGATTGTAGCAGGCATATATATCTTAGCCTCCAGATGGACATCATTGCTCTTCAATACTCTAAAAACATCCCTGCCAGCAGACTTTCCCAATTCATCTTGTGATTTCCTGACTGCTGGGGCCAAGTTTGTTGATTGTGGAACCAAACAAACTGAAGGGGTTTAAAGTCTAAATCTCTTCTCCCTCTATCATGAAGTTACCAATAGGCCCAGTGGTGAGAATCTATATTTTCTTGATATTAAGCTTCAATGCATATTGAATCCTGCATTTCTTGACCTTCTGTAGCAAACACCTCATGTGCTCCTCAGTTTCAGCAGCAAGGTTGTGTTCGCTGCATAACACAGGTTATTGATGAATCTTCCTTCCATCCTGATGCCTGATTCCTCCTCATAAGGTCCAGCCTTCCGAATTATCTGTTCTGCGTATAGATTGAAAAAATATGGAGATAAGATGTATCCTTGATGTACACCTTTCCTGATTCTGGACCATGTGTTATTTCCCTGCTCTATTCTGACTCCTGCTTCCTTGTCCAAATAAAGGTTTCACAGGAACACAATTAAGTGTTCCGGGAGTCCCATTCTTCTCAAGGTTAGCCACATAGAAATATCTACATGATCAGACATGCCACCCCACATGCTCCTGCACCTATTTCTACCAATCATTGGATCCAATGTTTGTTGCAAATTGACTCACAGACTTTGCTCACAGTTGTGGAGTTCATTAGGGAAATAGGTTGAGGAGTAGGGAAAATAAAGAATATCTCACAATGCAAGTCCAGTCCTAAGCCATATTAACAAGGCACAATTCCTCAGTTAGTTCAGACAGCTTCTCAGTTAACAAATGAAAGTCTAAATTCAGTTCAGCAGCAAGAAGCCTCTGATTTCCTCAGTCATCTAGCAAACTTTGAGCAGTTACAAGTCAGCTTTTCTTTCAGTCATCCAGTGAGCAAAACCTTTAACTGTGGCCCTATCTCCAGGGTTCTTCTGGTTACACCTTGCCACAGACTCTTCACACTCTCTCCGGTTCTGTCGTCCAATGTCTGCCATATCTCACAGTGTGGAAAGCGCTCTCAATATTGGTCCCATAGCTGTTGATGATTTGCAAGACTGTGTGTCCACATTTAAGGTACCCAGAGACCATGTCCCTAATGAGGGCTAACACAATGGATAGAAAAGCCAAAAGTTCTGAGACCACACTTCCTTGGAAAGTTGGGACTAGAAATGCCATTTGATCCATCAATTCCAGTTAGGTGGTGTTGGTGGTGGTTGTGTGCCATCGAGTTAGAACTGACTCATGGCTGATCTCCCAGAGAGTCTTCCGAGACGGTAAATCACACGGGAGGAGGTTGTCCACCCTTCTTCTGTGGAGCAGATGGTGGATTTGAACTGTGTGCCTTGAGATTGTAACACAGCTTCTTAGCACTAGGTCACCAGAGCTCCCTATGTACGTATCTGTTATGTGCTATCAAGTCAACTACAACTCATCACACCCCATGCACAGTGGCTCTGAACCTTGCTCTATCCTGAACAATCTTCTGTCTCTAACACACCTACCACCATTACCACAGTTACTATGTCAATCTGTCTCATCTAGGGTCTTCTTCTCCTGCGCTGACTCTTTACCTTTTCAAGCATGATGTCTTTCTCCAGGGACTAGGCCCATCTGGCAACATGCTCAAAATATGTGAGATGTAACTTCAAAATCTTTGCCTCCAGGGAACAACTTGGTTTCATCTTCTCCAAGACAGACCTGCTTCTTCTCTTGGCAGTCCACGGTATGTTCAATACTCTCCTATAGCACAACTTAAAGGCATCAGTTATTCTGTCCTCCTTAGCCATTGTCCAGCTCTCTGATACATAGCAAGTAATTGCAAAGAGCATGGCCTGAATCAAGTCCACCTTAGTCACGAACATCATTGCCTTTAGAATTCTGTCCCTGACAGCAGATTTTTCTAATGCAGTTCATTTTTGGATATCCTGACTGCTGGTGCCATGAGCGTTAATTGTGGAACGGAGCAAGCTGAAATTGTTAATAACCTCAATCTCTTCTCTGTCTATCATGGTTCTACCAGTTGGCCCAGTGGTGAGAATTTTTGTTTTCTTGATGTTAAGCTTCACTGCACATTGAAGACTGCAGTCCTTGACCTTCTGCAGCAAATGCTTCAGGTCTGCATAACGCAGGTTGTTGATGTGTCTTCCTCCAATTCTAATGCCACATTCCTCCTCATGAAATCCAGCTTCCTGAATGATCTGCTCTGCATATAGATTGAAGGATTATAGGAAAAGAATACATCCTTTTTTCCTAATGCTCTCTCTTACTTTGAACCATGCAATGTTTCCTTGTTATGTTCTTTCGACTGATTCCTGGTCTAAATATATGTTTCATATGAGCACAATCAAGTATTCTGGGATTCCCATTCTTCTCAATGTTAGCCACAGTTTGTTGTGATACAGTAAAATGCTGTTGAATAGGCAATGAAACTCAAATAGATACTCCTCTCATAATTTCTGCTTTCAGCCAAGATCCATCTGACATTGGCAGTGATGTCCCTAGTGCCACAGCCTCTTCTAAACCCAGCTTGTATTTATGATCATTCTCTGTTGATGAACTGTTCCACTTGTTTGTGTTGTTGTGTGTGTGTTTTTTTTTATGATACCAAGAGTGGGGTTTATTAGACAAATAAGTTTGGGAGTGGGAAAGGCAAAGAGTACGTCGCAATGCAAGTCCAAATTTCAAACCAGATTAACAACAAAACATGTTTCCTTAATTCATAAAAGTCCTGGTTTGAGTTTAGCAACACAATTTCAAGAAGCCTCTGGTTTCCTCAATCATCCAGCAAAGTTTGCCTCAGAGGCGTTATGTAAGTCATCTTCTCCTTCAATCATCTGTCAAGAACAGCAAAACCTCTAACCTTTATCTCAGGGTTCCTCTGGTTACACCTTGCCACATATAAAAAAAAAGAATGATAAATAAAGAAGACCAAAGAATTGATGCTTTGAACTGTGATGTTGGCAAAGAATGTTAAATATAACAGAAAAGCAAACAAATCTATCTTAGGACATCCACTTGTTTTTTTAATAATCTTCAGCAGGATATTGCTTCTGTGTGATATTAGTGATGTTGTTGTTGTTGTTAGGTGCCATCGGGTTGAGTATGAATCATAACAACCCTATGAACAAAAGATCTGAACCCAGTCCTGTTCTGCGCCATTCTCACAGTTCCTGACACACAAGAGTCCATTGCAGCAGTCACCTTGTCAATCCACCTGGTTGAAGGTCTTTCTTTATTGTTGAATAATTTCCACAATCTGTTGGATAAATTTTTTAAATAGAAATAAATCTGCTAGGTATGTATTAAAAAAAAAGAAAAGCAAACAGATGTGTACAGCCTCATGTTCATTGCACCATTATTTACAGCAGCAAATAGATGGAAGTAACTCCGATGTCCTTCAGTGGAAGAATGTCTAAAGAAACTATGGTACATTTGCACGGTGTACTACTCAATGTACTACTAAAGGTCACACTAAATAATGGTAAAGAATTGAAACATGGCACAGCATGGATTAATTGAGAGGAAATTATGCTAAATTACTTAATCTGTCACAAAAGGACAATTATGGCCTAAGTGTGCTGTTCTGAAAAGACAAGGAAAGGTTGACATAGAAATACAACCCATTTTAGATTGTTACCAAGGATTGGAAGGGAAACAGAGAAGAGTAAAAATTGTTAAGTTGAGGGGAGCTCTGGTGGCCTAGTGGCAAGGAACTGCAACTACAATCCCAGAGGTGCACGGTTCGAATCCACCAGATGCTCTGCCGGGGAAGGAGGGACAATCTCCTCCTGTACCAGTCAGATCTGATTTGACGGTACACTCACACAAAAATAATAAAAATTTAAAAAATAGTTAAGTTGAATCAGTTGTAATTAATATAATAGAACAACATGTGTATGCTTGAATGAAAGACCAATATAATTTATAAACTTTTGGTCAAATATTCTAAAAAAATAAAATTTAAATTTAAAAAAAGAATATTAGGGGGAGGAAAAAAGTCCTAGACAGGACAGTAAGAGAAGAAAAGGATAACTATGTTAGAAAAGAAGCAAAATTATCTCTCTTCATCCTCATGAATATTTGATACGATCATATGTGTTGAAAAATCAGCATTTGTAGACCTGGTGTTCCCTGGAGACCTTCCTGTGTTCAAGCCTTATCTTGTGTTAAGAAATTCTGTCAAGCGGAGAGGGGCCTGCGTCCAAAAAGACATACCCCACTTCTGAAGAGTATTTCTTGATGGTATTAAGAGTCCCTCCTCTTGGCTCTTTCCTCCATTTTTATCTCCAGTCAGATGAGCTATGCAGGTGACACAAGTTGCCTAGCCAAAGTGAGGAGAACTTGAAGCACTTGCTGCAGAAGATTAAGGACTGCAGCCTTTAATATGGATTGCATTTGAAAATCAAGAAAACAAAAATCTGGTGGCCTAGTGGCAATAAGCTGCACTGCAATCCCAGAAGTGTGCAGTTCGAATTCACCAGATGCTCTGCTGGAGAAGGAGGGGCAGTCTCCTCTACCAGTTGATCTGATGTTAGGATACACACACATAAAAGAATAACATTTAAAAAATTTAAAACAAAGAATACAGCCCTGTCACACACTTTTCTTCATTTTAAACTATGTGGTATTCTCTTGCTCTGTTCACACAACAGCTTCTTGGTCAAGGCATTGTTTTCTCATGAGCACAATTAAATGTTCTGGGACTTTTCATTCTTCTCAGTGATAATCCCTAATTTGTTGTGATCCACATAGTCAAATGCCTTTGCATTGTCAATAAAGCAGAACAGACCTTATTTTGCTACTCTTTGTTTTCAGCCTGGACCCATCTGACATCAGCAATGATACCCCTGGTGCCACAGCTGCTTTTAAATCCAGCTTGAGTTTCTGGCACTTCTATCTCTATGTTCTAGTCTAGCCATTTTTTAATGATCTTGAGCAGTATTTTGCTTGCATATAGTAGTAATAATATTGTTAGATATTTCAGATATTTTATTGGATCACCCTTCTTGGGAATGGGAACAAATACAAGTCTCTTCCAATTGGTCTGCCAGGCAACTGTCCTCCAAATTTCCTGTGATAGGTGGGTGAGCATGTCCAGGATTGTGTCTGTTAGTTGAAACCATGTTAGTTGGTATCCCACAGATTTCTTGGGGATTATTTTGTAATAACCTCTTTAATGCAGCTTGAACTTCTTCCTGCATTTCCACTGGCTCTTGATGATATGGTGTTGGTTATTATGTACCATCAAGTCACCTGTGACTCCTAGTGACCCTACATACATTAGCTCTGAACTCTGCTCTATCCTGACCCAGTCTCACGGTCTCCAACACACCTACCACCATGACCACAGTTACTTTGTCAGTTCATCTCATCTGAGGTCTTCCTCTCCTGCGCTATCCACCCTTCCAAGCGTGATGTTCTTCTTCAGGGACGGGTGCATCCTGGCCACATGCCCAAAGTATGTTTGAGAGAGAGCTTCAAAAACGTTGCCTCCAAGGAACAGCCCGATTTCACGTTCTCCAGGGTAAACCTGTTCTCTTGGCAGTCCTTGGTATGTTCAATATGCTTCTCCAGAATTACAACTCAAAAGCATCAGTTCTTCTTCTGTCATCTTTGGTCATTGTCCAGATGTCTGATGTATAGTGTGCTTCCTGAAATATTTCAGTATTGGCCAGGTTTTTTTTTTTCGGTACAGTGATTTTGTGTATTCCCTCCAACTTCTTCCCTACCCTCTGCAACTTATTTGATGCTTTCTGGATCATTCAATGTTTTGCCCATAGCATCTCTACGTATTGCAACTCAAGGCTTGAGTTTGTTTTTCAGTTCTCTCAGCTTAAGAAATGCTGAGGAAGTTCTTCGCTTTTATTCAATTTCAGCTCTTTGCATATTCCATTATAATAGTTTGCTTTTTTAGCTGCTGCTGCTGTTGTAGGTGCCATGAAGTCAGAACCAACTTATAGCTAAGCCCCCAGCAGGTTTTCAGAGACAGCACAGGAGGAGATCGCCCATCTTTCTCCCAAGAAACTGGTGGATTTGAAACACATGCCTTTGGATTGGCAGCACAACTCCTTCCCATTAGGCCACCAGAGCTCCCTAAATGAAACAATAGTTGAAGTAGTAATTAATATTTGTTCTGAACATTTTACTTGCACTGAGTATTTTAAGAACTTCTTGCTTGAACTTCTCACAGTCCCCTGTATATGTATTGTTCTAGCTGTTTTTGAGATCTTTAGCAGTATTTTGTTTTCATGTGATGTTAATGATATTGTTCGATAGTTTCCACATTCTGTTGGATCGTGTTTCTTGGGATTGGGAACAAATGTGGACCTCTTCCAATCTGTTGGCCAGACAGCTGTCCTCCAAATTTCCTGGCATAGACTGGTGAGCACCCCCAGGGCTGCATCTGTTAATTGAAATGAGTCAATTGGTATCCCATCGATTCTTGGGGCCTTCTTATTTGCCAGTGCCCTCAATGCAGCTTCAGCTTTCTCCTTGATTACCCTTGGCTCCTGCTTATATGGTACTTCCTGGTGTTTTTCAGTGTCAGTCAGTTCTTTTTGGTACAGTAACTCTGTATTCCCTCCATCTTTTTTTGATACTTCCTGGGTCATTCAATATATTGTCCATGGCATCTTTCAGTATCGTGACTTGAGGCTTAAATTTGTTTTTAATTTCTCTCAGCTTGAGAATTGCAGAGCAAGTTCTTCCCTTTTTATTCTCCAATTCCAGCTCTCTGCACCTTCTGTTATAATACTTTGTCTTCTCCAAGATGCCCTTTGAAATCTTCTACTCAGTTCTTTAACAGGAATTAGGAGAGGCTGTGGCACCAAGGATATCATTGCTGATGTCAGATGGATCCTGGATAAAAGTAAAGAATATCTGAAGAATGTCTATTTATGCTTTATTGACTGTGTTAGAAGCATTTGACTACATGTATCATAACAAGTTACAGCTAACATTGTGAAGAATGGGAATCCCAGAGCACTTAATTGTGCTCATGCAAAACCTGTACTTAGACCAAGAGGCTGTTGTGCGAATAAGCAAGGGAAAACTGCTTGTTGTTGTGTACCATAGAGTCGGAGCCAACCCATATCAAATCCTCTGGTGGGTTTTCAGAGGCAGTTAATTGCATGGGAGGAGACTGCCTATTCTTTTCCTGCGGAGCAGCTGGTGACTTCGAACTGCGTACCTTCAGGACTGCAATGTAGCTTCTTGCCACTGGGCTACCAGAGCTCTTCCCTAAGGTACATGGTTTAAAATTAAGGGAGTCCACTGAAGCAAGATCCACACCTCACTCCATATACAAAAACCAACTTAAGGTGGATCATGGATCTAGGACTAAAACCAAGGACTATAAACTTCATTAAAGAAAACCTTGGAAGAATTCTAGTAGTCCTAATCTACAACATAAACAGTCTTCCAAGTATCCTGAAAAATGTACAACCAGGAGAAGATAAAATAGATGAATGGGACCTTCTAAGAATCAAATCCCTATGCACATCCAAAAACTTCTCCAACAGGGTAAAAAAGGGAAGTCACAGACTGGGAAAAAGTATTTGGTAATGACATGTCAGATAAGGGACTTATATCCAGAATTTATAAGATACTTGAGCACCACAACAAGATAAAGGTGAATAATCCAATAGAAAAATGGGCACAGGATATGAACAGACACTTCACCAAAGAAGACATTCAGATGGCCAACAAGCACATGAAGAAATGTTCAAAATCCCTAGCTCTAAGAGAGATACAAATCAAAACAACTATGCGATATCATCTCACCCCAGTCAGAATAGCAAAATTTAACAGAACAGCAAGCAACAAATGCTGGCAAGGTTGTGGAGAAACTGGAACCCTTATTCACTGTTGGTGGGAGGGTAAAATGGTGCAACCACTGTAGAAGGCGGTATGGCGCTTTCTCAAAAAGTTGCAAATAGAGATATCATTTGACCCAGCAATTCCACTACTGGGAATATACCCCAAAGAGACCATAACTGACATCCAAGCAGATATATGCACACCCATGTTTATCGTGGCTCTGTTCACAATAGCAAGGAGTTGGAAACAACCTGAAAGCCCATCAACAAACGAATGGATAGAGAAGCTGTGGTATATTCACACAATGGAATATTACGCTGCATTGAAAAACAAGGAACTCATGCAATATTATTCAAAATGGGTGACTCTGGAGGACATTATGCTGAGTGAAATATCTCAGAGCAAAAGGACAAATACTGCATGGTGCCACTGTCTGAGAAAAACTGGATAAATTGTGTATACTGCACTGAAAAAAAAATTTAAGGGAGTCCATCAAGGTTGTGTTCAGTCTCCATACCTGTTCAATCTGTGTGCTGAACAAACTAGTCGAGAAGCTGAACTCTATGAAGAAGAATGTGGCATCAGGATCAGAGAGAGATTCATCAACAACCTGCGTTATGCAGATGACACAACCTTGCTTGCTGAAAGTGAGGAAATTTGAAGCATTTGTTGCAGAAGAACAAAGCCTTCAATACGGATTGCATCTCAGCATCAAGATAACAAAAATTCTCATCACTGGACTGCTTAGCACATCATAGAGAAAAGATTGAAACTGTCAATAACTTCATCTTACTTGGATCTACAATCAACATCCTTGGTAGCAGCAGTTAGGAAATCAGGAAATGTATTGCACTGGGAAAGGCTGCAGTTGGAGACTTCTCCAAATTATTGAGGAGTAATGATGTCAGTTTGAGAACTAAGGTGCGTCTGATTCAGACCATGGTCTTTCCGATCACTTGCTATGTGTCTGAGAGCTCGATAGTGAATAAGAATGACAGAAGAATAATTGCTACCTCTGAGCTGTGGTGTTGGAGAAGAGCACTGGATATCCTGTGGACTATCAGAAGAACAAACAACTATTTCTTGGAGAAAGTGCTGGCAAAGGGCTCTTTGGAGGCAAAGATAATACAGTTTTGCCTATCATACTTCAGGCTTGTTGCTAGAAAGGGCTGTTCTTTGGAGAGGGACATGATGCTCAGAAAGGCAGAGGGTCGGTGAAGGAGAGGAAGACCCTCAACCAGAAGGATTGACATGGTGACTGTCGCAGGGGGCTCTAGTGTACGAGAGAGTGTGAGGATGGAACAGGATAGGACAGGGTTCAAATCTCTTCATAGGGTTGCTGTGGGTCTCACTCGACGGCACCTAACAACAACATTTTAAGAATTACCTTTGTTGTTACGTGCTGTAGACATTTTTATATGGCAACAAATTGACAGTAGCAACTGGAAAAATTAGGAACTGCAGGTAGCAGTGAGTTCATGTTTGTGAGTGAGGTTCAACTTTGAAAAACAGGGTGAGAAAGGATGCAAACTGAGTGTAGTCGGTGTAACTGAGTGGTACCTATAGAAACTATTGAATCGGTGTATATTTTGCTATGCATGTTCTCAACAGTGATAACAATATAGAAGAGAGAATGAATGAATATGTGAATCCAGGTAGATGTATATATGACAATCCCCTCACAGCTTCCCTTCATTCGCCCAGGACCCTTTTGGAGACTTGCTGAAGAACCTCATGGACAAAGTCCATGACCACCTGAACATGCCTGAGTTGAGCCGGGACTTCGGGACCCAGAAGTACGAGCAGCAGGTGATGGAACAGAGTCAGAAAGGTGAGGGGTTGTTCCCAGGCGCAGTAGTACTGGGGCAGGGTCTGCCTGGGCGGGCCTTGGGGGTGCCCAGGAGCGAGGCTGGAGGGGTCAGACAGAGCGGGAGCGCTGGCTGGCTCCTCAGACCCTGGTCCCCACCCTCAGCCGTGCAGGACAACCTTCCAGAGCTGCGTGTGTACCTGCTGCACCTGCGGCGCTATAACGACGCGCTGCTCATTCACGACACAGTCCGCTCAGTGGACGCCCTGAGCACGCTGTGGGACTTCTACGACCGGGAGTGCTCCACGAAGGCCCGCGTGCTGGAGGCCGAGCGCTGGCTGCTGAGGCTGTTTGATGGTGAGGCGTGGCCAGGGCAGGGGCCGGACCAGCGGTCAGGGGCAGCCTGACCCAGGAAGGGGGCCGGATGCTGGGGATTTTTCTATAACCAGAAATCAAGAGTGCGTATATAACACAAATTTTACTTCCTGAATTTACATATCAAGATTTGCATAGATGTGAAAATGAATTGCATGATTCACATTGCTTTTTTAATATATTTTATTTTAGTATTTTTTTGTGTATATCGTCAAATCAGATCTGACTGGTACCGGAGGAGATTGTCCCTCCTTCTCCAGCACACCATCTGGTGGATTCAAACCATGCACCTCTGATTACAGTGCAGCTTCTTGCCACTAGGCTACCAGAGCTCACCTCACATTACTTTTCTTTAGCCGCTTTTTTTTTTAATGTGGTTTGACTGAACCTTAACAGAGCAAATTGTTTGGTAAAGGTTTTTTAAAAACATTTAATTGGAACTGTCCCAGAAAGGGTTTTAAACTGGGGAAAAAAAGAGATGGTTAGAGGGTGATGAGGTTGGAGCCAGAAGCCACTTCATAGGCTGGGGGTCAAAGATCTTTCTAAAGAGATTTGAGATTAAGACTCAGTCCGGGCTGGCAGAGGCCAGTGTGAAAAGGTCGACGGTCAGCTACGCTGAAGAGGGTGTGGGTCGGAGTATGTGAAGGAAGATTTCTATACAGTAGGTCTAGCCTAGAGGCAGAGCACAGCAGATGAGTTGAGGGGCTCCCTCACCACTTTTGTGCCCTCCCCATACCGCTGCACCTCACTCTTACAGCCCTATCCCTGGAAGTCCTCCCCACCCTCAGGCCTGACTCCCATGCCTTTGTTTCTGATCTCTCCATAGGTCACAAAAAAGACCTTGCCCACCTGGCAGCTCAAGGCCCAGAAAATCCAAAACTGGAGGAACTGGAACAGATCCTGCAGGAACAGTTTGGGAAGCCCAGCAACCCCCGCGGCATCATCTTCACTAGGACCCGCCAGAGCGCCCACCACCTCCTGCTCTGGCTCCAGCAGCAGCCTGGCCTGCAGACTATGGACATCAGGGCCCAGATCCTCATTGGGGCAGGGCACAGTAACCAGAGCGTACACATGACCCAGGTATGGACCTTGGAAAAATGAGTTGTGGTTCCAGGAGTGTCCTGGAAGAGAAGATGGGAACAGGGAGAGCTTGGGAAAGGAAGGAAGACTGAATGGCCCTAAGAACAGAGTGTTAGAGGGCTGAGCCCTTACATCTCAGTGCATTTGGGGGATCCTTGGGAAAGAGGATAGGTAAAGAAGTTCCTCAGGGAATATTAGGGGATCTCTTGAGGAGAATATGGCCTGGGTAAAGTGACAGGGATTCTTGGAGATCTCTAAGTGAGGTAGGGATTGGATGATTCTCTGGGAAGATAGTCAAGATACTAGGAGTACTTGGAGAGAGGGATGGAGCTCAGGGTCTTACAGAGGAGATGCCAAAATCCTGAGTGAAAGGACTGAACTAGAAGGAGTTGAGCTGGAGGCCTGAGCCCCCCTCATGTATCTTCTCTCCCACCCCAGTGTGTCCAACAAGAAGTGATCCAGAATTTTCGAAACGGCACCCTAAACCTTTTGGTGGCCACAAGCGTGGCTGAGGAGGGACTGGACATACCCCACTGCAACATAGTGGTGCGCTACGGACTCCTGACCAACGTGATCTCCATGGTCCAGGTGCCTACATGCCCCACCCCAACAGTCCCTGCAGGATTGCTCACTCCTGGGACCCCAGTCCCACTGAGGTCTCCCCCTTGTGTCATTCCCCAGGCGAGAGGCCGGGCCCGGGCAGATGAGAGTGTGTATTCTTTTGTCGCCACTGAGGGCAGCCGTGAGCTGCGGCGGGAGCAGACCAATGAGGTGCTGGAGGCCCTGATGGAGCAAGCAGTGGCTACAGTGCAGAAGATGGACCAGGCTGAGTACCAGACCAAGGTCTGGGGGCAGCCTGTGGACCCTGGGGAGAGGGCAAAGGGCCTGCTACATATCATTCCCCACTTTGTCTCTCCTTGACGCTAAGTTGACTCAACCTTGGGAAATTTCAAGGGGTAGATTGGGAACTGAGACCCAGACAAGGGCTGCCGTGGAAGTCTGCTTGGGAACAGGCCTTGTCCAGGGCTCTGAATTTATTCTCCTCAGTACATACTCTGTGAGAGCATCATACCGCCCTTTTGGAACAAGACAGACGGGAGGAGACAGGAACATGTGCACAGAGCAAGTGCAGACCAGGACTTCAAGCATTCCCCCAAGGCAGGGTCACCATGGCCAGCCTTGCTCAGGACGTCCCCTGTGCGTACACATTATCTCATTTGTTAGGAATCAGCTTCCATTTGCTCTCCACTCCGTCCAGCTTAGGCAAAAATATTTTTTGTTCACCCTTCCCTGTACTGCTTTGCCATCCTCATGTTAGATTCAGAGAAGTAGCTTGATATGAATCCCACCGGAGAGGGAACAAAGATTCCTCTGGTAAACTTTCTCCCTCCTGCTGCTGCCCCATTCCTTTTTTTTTTAAAAATGTTATTATTTTGTGTGTGTGCCATCAAATCGGATCTGACCGGTACAGAAGGAGATTGTCCCTCCTTCTCCAGCAGAGCATCTATCTGGTGGATTCGAACTGCAGAACTCTGGGATTGCAGTTCAGCTTCTTGCCACTAGGCCACCAGAGCTCCTTCCCACTCCTTGAAGTAGTCAAAAGTCCCTGGAGGAGTAAGGAAAGTCCTGGGTACAAATAACCTGAGGAAACTGGGGACCCTTTCTCCCCTTGGAAGAATTCGTCGTGTCTGGTATATTGGACCCACACACCACTCTCACCCCAGATCCGGGACCTGCAGCAGGCGGCCCTGGTCAAGCGAGTGGCCCAGGCTGCGCAGCGGACCAGCCAGAAGCAGCAGTTCCAGGCAGAGCAAGTGCGACTCCTCTGCATCAACTGTTCGGTGGCTGTGGGCCATGGGAATGACCTGCGGAAGGTGGAAGGCGCCCACCATGTCAACGTGAACCCCAACTTCTCGTGAGACGCATTGGGTGGGGAGAATGACATTTCTCTCCACTTAGGCAGGTCTTTGAGGGTTTGAGATAAACAAGCATTTTCATGACAGTCTAGTTTAGGGTCTTATCACTGCCTGTTTTACAGGGAGGGAGCTCCATGGCATACTCCATAGGGACTGTTAACAAGTCAGACCTTTCTGATGGTTTGAATCCATCAGTGGCTCCATGTGAAAAAGATGGGCAGTCTCCTCCTGTGCAGTTTACAGTCTTGGAGACCCACTGGTGGGTCAGCGGGTTTCAATGTCAGCAGCAATACATTTGAGTTTTATTTTGTAGGTGAAGAAAGTGAGACCCAGAGAAGTGAAGTGAAGTGAACTTTCTCATGTTCCAAAACCACCATGTGATTGAGCAAGAGCTAGAATTCAGGGAATCAAATGCTGAAGGGCTCCAAGGGGTACAGGTCCTTTGTCCTACGTAATCTGAGAACCTGTGGAGGGGCTATAGTTGGACAGTGAATAAGGTTGGCAGAAGAAGATTGATGTTCTTGAACAGAGATGTTGGAGAAGGGTACTGAACATCTCATAGATGGCAAAAAGAACAAATATGTCTTAGAGAAGATACAGCCAGAGTCTCTGCTCCTTGGAGGCAAAAAGAACAAAGCTTCATCTCACACACTTTGAGCATGTTGCTAGGAGAGGTTTTTCCTTGGAGAGGGACATCTTGTTTGGAAAGGTGGAGGGTCAGCAGAAGAGAGGAAAACTCTCAACCAAGTAGATTGACATACTGATTCCAGCATTGAGTTCGAGTATGTCAGAGGTTGAGAGGGTGGCACAGGATAGGACAGGGTTCAAATCTGTTGTTCATAGGTCTCTATGAGTCATACTGAATTCATTGGCACATAACAATAGAGGGGCTGGCAGTCCTGAAGCTCTGCTCCCTAATTTCAGATGGAAGACACATTAGCTTGTAGTGGATCTTGAAAGTTAAGCTTGAAAGTTTTGCCCATTTTCATTTTCAGGAGGTCACACTGGCTGTTGGTAGAAAGATTGGTTGGGAGTAGGAGTAAAGGAGTCAGAGATGTTATTTAGAAGCTCTTGATACAATGCAGGTGGGTCAGTCAGATGGAGGCTGCATAGGCAGATGTATTGAACATGGAATTTCCTGGTCCTGAGGAAGCTCTGTGCTTCTTGATTCCTGGGCGGCCCAAAGCCCAGGTGGACGCTCAAGGAGGAAGGCATAAGATGAGGTCTGGAGGGTCCATGAGGACTCCCCCATGTGGTCACCCTCATTTCTCTCCAGGATCTACTATACCACTTCGCAAGTACCTGTGCTCATTGATAGAGTCTTCAAGGACTGGACCCCTGGGGGTGCCATCAGCTGCAGGAACTGTGGAGAGGTGAGTGCTTAGACTGTATCTCTTATCTCAGGTCCTGGTATCCTCAGCTCCCAGTCCCAGGGAGGAGGCCCAGGACCTGCCCCCAGGGAGCTTCTGTTTTGAAGGACAGTGTCTATTCTTTGCTTCATGAGCCCCAAGTCTGAGGAGGGTGGGTCAATCTGTCTTTTAAAAAATTTATTATTATTATTAATTTTAGTGAAAATTTACAGTCTTTTAATTTCCATTTATTTATTGTTGCTCTTTTCTCCATGCCCACTCCTCCCCTCCTGGTACACTCTTCTCTTTGAAAAGTAAAAGAAAAATTCTTTCATTGTTATACAGTCCCTCCCCGCAGGTCCACTCCACTATGCAGCCTTCATTCTGGACTCCTGTCATGACAATAATCTCTAATCACATATCCCTTTTTAAACAGTTTTTGCCCTCATTTGTTTCAATGCAGTATACATTATTTATCCCATCCTTTTCAGTCTCCCCTGAACCCCGATGTCAGTCTGTTTTACAACAGTGGCAATATGCAGTATTTGTCCTTTTGTGATTGAGATACTTCACTCAGCATAATGTCCTCCAGAGTCACCCATTTTGAATAATATTGCATGAGTTCCTTGTTTTTCAATGCAGCATAGTATACCATTGTGTGAATATACCACAGCTTTTCTATCCATTCATTTGTTGATGGGCACCTGGGTTGTTTCCAACTCCTTGCTATTGTGAACAGAGCCGCAGTAAACATGGGTGTGCATATATCTGCTTGGATGTCAGTTATGGTCTCTTTGGGGTATATTCCCAGTAGTAGAATTGTTGGGTCAAATGGTATTTCTGTTTGCAACTTGTTGAGAAAGCGCCATACCGCCTTCCACAGTGGTTGCACCATTTTACACTCCCACCAACAGTGAATAAGGGTTCCAGTTTCTCCACAACCTTGCCAGCATTTGTTGCTTGCTCTTCTGTTAAATTTTGCTATTCTGACTGGGGTGAGATGATATCTCATAGTTGTTTTTCAATCTCTCTCAAAGAGTTCTTTGTGATGGGAGAGGTAGCTTTCAGTCTAAGGTGGGATGTAGAAGCTCCTTTATTCATGGAGTCCCACCTTGAGGAGGGAAGCTCAGTTTGAAGGTGGAGACTCAGCTCTCCCCTCTCTGTCCCTCTTCCAGGCCTGGGGGATGCAGATCAGCTACAAGTCAGTGAAGTTGCCAGTGCTCCGAATCCGAAGCATGCTGCTGGAGACCCCACAAGGAAGGATACAGGCCAAAAAGTGGTCCCGTGTTCCTTTCCTTGTACCCGACTTCGACTATGTGCAGTACTGTGCAGACAGTCTAAATGATCTGTCCCTGAACTGACCACCTTGTCTTGGCTGTGCCAGCCTCAGGCTGCAGAGGGCAGCAGAGTCTGCAACAGCCTCCATCATTCCCTAGTCAAAGCCTGTGTTCTTGCCCCTCCTGCCTGAGTCAGACTTTGTGGACTGTGTGGCTGTGCTATCCAGCCACAGAGGAGCCCTGGCCAGACTGACTCTGGTGCCCTGATTGAGGAAGCTCTCAGAGAGTGACTGCCCCCTTTCACACCAAATGGTGCTTTCCAGTGTACAAATGGAACTGGGGGAAACTGAGGCTCTCTTGAAACCACAGGGTATTAAGAATCACGGCCGTTTCCCTTGACCCCTTGTCACCCCTCTTCTGCCATGTTATTAACATTTATTGAGGTTCTGCATAAATTAAAAATTTAGAAAGGAAAAAGTTGGATAGTTAATTTGCAGTATTTTAAAAACAACTTCAAAAAAATTTAAAAAAAGCTTCATGGATACAACTGACATCAAATACACGGACATTGAAGTGTGCCGTTTGCTAAGTTTTGACATGTGTGCTCTCCCCACAATCAGCATAACATGGCCATCACTGTTAACACTTTCCCCTGTGTCCCTTGGTAATCCCTACTTCCAGCCCCCCATGTCCACTGATTGACTTTGTGGGGTTTTTATTCTTTTTATTGTGATTTGAATGAAAGTGTATACCGGCTTTCCAGGCAACTCTTTAGACACTTTTATTTTGAAAACACAGTGTAGCAGCACTCTTCCTGCTTCCTTCTCGTGATTCTTGTTTCCATCTAGCCTACCTGATTTCTTTCTGCCTCTGCGCTTTGTCTTTTGCAGTTGATCAGCTTAAGGAGCAGCAAGTACCTCCCTGATGTTATTGGTCACATACTAGGTCTTTTGTTTGGCTGAAAGTTGAGCCACAGGGATGAGTTCATCTCCAAGCTTGAAGGGTGACTAAAGACCATGTTTCACACCATCAAGGCTGGTTGCTTTTCTGATTTTTGCATTTGATTTCATATTTCCTCCCACTCTGTCCAGGACCCTTTACTGTGATCTCTGCTGGGCACCATCCAGCGCTGACCCAGGGTAGGAGAGGTTGAGGCTCTGTGGTGTATTAGTTCCGTGGACAAATTGTTTCTTTGCAGCTTTGATGTTCTTTGTTCATCTTCATTCTAGTCAGGGGGAGACCAACACCTGTACTGTAGATTGCAAACTTAACTTTCTTTGTGGACCATGTTTGCTAATTGACCTTGATCTCCCCTGAGACTGTGGTTTCTGAAGCCCTTAGGACCAGCAACTCATTTCCTCTTTGTGGCTCATTTTTAATATTAAAGTTTTAGCACCTCTCTTTATGCTGTATGTGTAACCTTGTTTGCAGGAGCACCAAAAGGCTAAATTGAAGTCATTATGCATGTAAGACTATTATGCTCCCTTCACCCCATAACTGACCCCCAACACCAATGCTCCCTTCTCACCCTACTCTGATCCCTATGTTCTTTTCTCTGAGCTGTGGATATCCAGGATTGAAGGGGTGGGTTTAGAAGCTCAGGTAGGCATGTGAGTGGGGGTAGTTACAAAGGCCTCAATTTTCTGTTCTCATTTTCACAAGGAAGAAAAAGGCAAGATCTAGGTTGATTCTTCAGGGAAAGGCTATTTCTGTAGTTGGAGAGGCCCAGCAGGCAGAAGTCACCTTCAAGAGGAAGGAAGGGGGCTAGGGCAGAGATTTGAGAGGAGCATGGCAGTCCTGCCTAGCATCTAGCTACCATCCCTCCTGCTGCACCCTTGGTGTTGCCTCGGGGTGGATGGGAAATGAAGCATCCTCCTTTTCCCTAGCATCTTCCTTCAGTCACCATCTTGTCTGAAGGCTAAGATTCTAGTAGCAGTATTTTTATCTTTCATCCTCCAAGAGATGTAGACATTTCTTTCACCTAACCCTGCAGTGTCCCTTGGCACTGATGCCAGGAGTGACCCCTCTTCTTCCAGCCCCATATCCATCTCCCAAATTCCTTCTCCAGCCCATCAACTTCTGGCTTGTCTTCAGTTATTCTCTCCCTTGCCAGCAACGTGACTTTAACAGGTCAATAAAATTAGCAACTGGAGGCATAGGCCCCGGGGTGCTAAACTCAGTAGCTTTGAATGTGCCTGGACTCATGAAGACCAGTCTCCTATCACTCCAGGGCTAATCAGTGACAGCTGAGGGACCCAAGCTGGCATTGAGGACGGAGAGTGTGTCAGTGAAAGAATAAGGGCACCCTTGGTAGTCTTAAGGCTTTACACAGCTGACCATTAGCTGTGGGACCCTGCTTTTCTCTGTGATAGTGCTTGAGGGGGGTCCTATCTCCCACCTATTCTTGACATGAACGAGAAAACTAAGCAAAGAGGGGCTTGCTTGCCTCTTCAGTGAGGGGTCTCCACAACGTGGGGGCAGGATTCCAGGACATGCAGACAAGCTTCCTGCAGAAAGGAATTTCATGTGGTCCTGAAGATCCAGATGTCCCAGCTTCCCAGTCCTCCTAGTGGCCCGGATGCACGTTCCTTGCTCTGCACCTGAAGAGCGGCGCGCCCCAGCCGCGGACACCCAGGGAGGGGAGGGGCTTAGGGATCCTAGGCCCCGCCCCGATCCGGGCCCCGCCCCTGCCTGGCCCGAGCCGCTGCGCTCCGGAGCGCAGAGCAGGTGGCCGCGGTGGGCTCCGTCTCTGCCCTGCAGGTAAGTTAGCCACTGGCCAGCCCGGGTTGTGGACCTTGAGGGCAGGCAGGAGAGCAATGAAGCCCTCTCTACTTATTTTGTCCCTTTGTCGTCAAAGTGGATTATCCCTAGGGACATTGAGGACATTCCTGTCGCAGCGCTGGTCACCTCTCAACTCTGGGGAAGTTTGGAGGATTCTGGCTGCCTCTCCTTGACGTAAAGATTGGCTGCCAGGGCTGGAAAAGGACCTAGTCAGGTATTAGGGATGCATCTGGCTCATGTGAACAGGTTGGAGAAGGCGCAGAGGTCTCCGGAGTAAGGAAACCTGATTGGTTTGGCGTTCCTGCCTGCGTTTCATCCTAGTGCTTCGCTGACGGTAG
Organism: Elephantulus edwardii; assembly: GCF_000299155.1. NCBI lineage: Eukaryota > Metazoa > Chordata > Mammalia > Macroscelidea > Macroscelididae > Elephantulus > Elephantulus edwardii. The sequence continues at coordinate 1,087,792 of NW_006400090.1, read as the reverse complement.
GGAGGCATGGGTCGACCAAAAGGCTTCTGTTCTGTGTGCAAATGAGCTTAGAGCCTTTGTAGAGCTGAGCTGAGCTGGGACTTGAGTTTTCAAGTGAGTCCCTCGGCACCTGCATCATTTCTACCTGGCTGGGTACAAGTTGCACTGGTAAGGAGGCTGGAGGAGCAGGGAATTGTCCAGATGACCTGGGGGGTCCAGAAAGATGGGGATGGCAGGGGACACTGCTTAGGTCGTCGCTGTATGGGGAGGAGATGGTCAACCATGGACTCACACGCATGTCAAATTTCTGAAATGTGAGGAACATTGTCTCCTCGGAGATGGAGTTTGACCATAGGAACAGGATGTGCTCCTTGGATCGCAAGGAAGACTTGCTGGAAGTAGAAGTCCTGAATGGTCAGCTCAGATGTGATGCTTGGATTCTACTCTATACAGGAAATGCAGTCTTTGGGGCAGAGTTGAGGGTAGAGCTGAGAACCCTGGATTGTAGGATAAGAGGAGTCCAGGATGCTGCCAGCTGGATCCAGCCAGGACCTTGGCATTCCAGAGGTCATCAGAAGCCTTTGTATAGACTGGTGACACGGTGACAGGGTCAATGTCCTTGTCTGTCTAGAAGCCCCAGCCATTGTCACTCCCCACTAGACACACTAGCATTGCCAGGAAGTTTTTTCTCAGATCTGACCTTCATCTCTTCTGCTTCTGTGCCAACTTTTTTGCTTTCAGAAAAGACAGTTTGCTGTAGTGGAAAGTGTGGGCTCTGGGGCCAGATAAACCTCTTCTGTCTCCTCTACCTGCTGTGTGATGAGTTATTTACCCTTTTTGAATTTGCTGCTCACCTGTGAAAACGAGGATGATAATAATAGGACCCGTCTCATAGGGTAGCTACAAGGATTACATGAGAGTACGCACATAGGGTGCTTAGCACAGTGCCTGGCGCCTGGTGAGGGCTCAACAAGTATAAGTGTCCCTTCGTGTGTAGGACAGCAAAGCCCATCTATGGGGTGGGGTGGGGGAGGCGGAGTGGAAGTTTTTTCCAAACTTGGCCAAAGAGTGTGGTTTCCTTGATGAAGTATACCCCGTGCTGGTCCCTGGATCTCAGCTGGACTGAGTGTGTCTGGGCCAGCCAGGGCTTCTCCTCTTTTAGTCTTTCTCTCGCTTGTCTCATTCTTTGTCTCTTAGATGGGAGGGGGGGCAGTCTTCAAAGGGGCAGGCACCAGTGTCAGAAAAGCTCACTTGGAACTTTGTCTCAGTGGAACAAGCCCTGACTTGGAGATCCAACCTAAAAACAAAATGTCCCGTTGTCATCACCTCCCTGACCTAACCACCTCCAGAAATCCAGAAGTTGGGATCAAGCCGCACTAAAATTTTCCAGGAAGATAAATAATACAAGTAGCTGAAAGTCCTGCTTGGGGATTGTCCAAACTGCTCCAGTGGAAAGGCCACTTCAGTCCCAGGCCCAGCTCTGGCAGCTGCCAGGGACGGCTGAGCCCAGCACCACCCTTAAACCTGGCCAAGTGTGTTGGCCTACCCCTGGACACCCTCGTGGGGCTTTGCACTGGCCCTCTCCCAGCGCTCCTTTTCCTGCGGGGGTGAGGAGTAATGAGCCCAAGGAGGTAAACCTTTCAGGAACATATGGGTTCCCCTTCAAGACCACACCCTAAACCTGTGACTCTGGAGATCCCTACCCAGGGGGTCACCAGCTTGCTCCAGACCTGTGGATTCCTCTTTCTCTTTCTGTGGTCCTCAGGGCAGATTGTACCCCAGGACCTGCGGGGTTACTGGGGATAGCTGTTGGCAGGGTATGTGATTAGGACATGTGGGTTTGATTATCCTTACATACATCTGAGCCCCTTGCTGCAAACAGGGAATGGATGGGGTACCAGGCAAGGCCCAGGGGCAACAGAGAAGCTGCCTCTCCCTACCCAGCATCGCTCTGGTGCACAAACCCCGGCATCAGAAAACCTACATTCACATCTAAGTGTAACCTCGTCTTCCAGGTCATTGTGAAGGAGAATTTGTCAGGGTTCAAGGACACATTTTATTTAGTGTAACTTATGACTTTTAAATATTTAGAGAGATGTGTGTGGGTCTCCATCTGTCCTCTTGCCCTGGGCCATGCAGATGTTAGGGGTGAACCTGGCCAGGCTGATGGCTGAACTGCCTGCCTGCCTCTTGGTGACCCCTCTTCATGTCCCCTCCAAGAGCAGAGCCCCCCTGCAAAACTAGGTTTAGGAAGGAATGTCAAGGCAGAACGAAGACTGGCAGCTGTTGCCAGTGAGCAGTACCCCCCTGGGCCTCCTGACCTCATTCTCCATTCCAAAACTGGGACGGTTTTAAAATATGTCCTGAGATGCTTGAGAGGCAAGGAAAGGGATCTCCCGAGTGTGGCCCTTCCAAGAAGAAAACCCATGGCCTTCGAGTCAGTTCTGGCGCAGCAGCCATCTAGGGCAGAGCAGAACTGCTCCTTGGGATCTCCAAGGCTGTAAATCATGACTGGAGCGGACAGCCTCGTCTTTCTCCTGAGGAGTGGCTGGTGCCTTCCAACCACACGACCTTTAGTTAGCAGGATGACACTCCATCCATGGCACCCCCGGGGATCCCAGGAGCCACAACGGGGCTAAATAGGGCTGCAGCAGTGGGAAAAGGTGGGTGATAGACTGTAGGAAGTCAGGGCGAGACCAACCCCTCCCCCCCATCTCTCCAAGTACTCCTCAGAAGGAGCAGCCCTCCCCCCGCAGCCAGGAGACACAGGCTGTGTGTGTGTGTGTGTGTGTGTGTGTGTGTGTGTGTGTGTGTGTGTGTGTGCGCGCGCGCGCGCGCACGCAAAATGTGAGCCCTTCTGTGAGTTTGGATCTTGGAGTCTGGATGGAGGAGAGTGGACCAGCTGGTCAGGCAGTTGGGAACAGGCCTGGAGCGAATGAGTGGCAGGCACAGTGGTCCTGACTACTTGAGTGCCCTGGGGCACCTGACACACCGTCTGTTCAGGAGAGAGAGGCTGGCAGCCTTTTGGTGGTGGTGATCTCGCTCACTCGTTCTCATTGCTCTCATTGGGCTCTGTAAACACTACACCTGCCACCTTGGCCTCATTAGTGCTGTGAGCTGCTTGATGGAACTGGAGATGTGCGTGCACGCATCCACATATGCACACGCACACTCTTTCACACACACTCAGGGCTGCTTGTTCGCCTACACAAACTCTCAGGTTTTGCTTTGCACCCTCTTCAATGCTGCTGCAAGTGCAGTGTGGGGTGTACCCATCAGATGGCAGTTTACAGACCTGAGTGTCCTCCCACTATATGATCTCCCTCTCCCTTGTCAGTGACTTTTCATTCACCTTGGGTGACCCGTCCGCTCCAGTGGCTCAAGGTTGGCTTACTGGAGAGTGTCCTGGGGCCAGGTGGCTGCAGCCGCCCAGCGTGGGGACAGGAGGCAGCAGAGCTGCCCTCCTGGGATGTCTTATACGCCATGGGCTCAGCATTCAGAACTCTGGTCCTTCAGACAAGTCTCTGCAGGCCCTGGGCCTCCTCTCAGTTGGTCTGTCCCTGTCTAGTTCTCTGTGAGCTGCTTCCTGCTCCTTGGCCTGTAAGTGTGTCCACCCTGTGTCCCTGATGGGCTGTCTCTGTCCTTCCCTATGTCCCTGGGCTTTCCATGTTCTGTCTCTCTCTTTCCCTTGCCTTCTAGTTCTCATTTGTTTTCCCTTCCCCCCCCCCATCTTTGTACTTGCCTCTCTATTTCCCACTCTCTTCCCATCTCTCTTCCCCCTTCCTCACTCTCATCTTTCCCGTTTGTCCTCTTTCCTTTCTCATTCTCCCTTGTCTGTCTCTCTCTCACACACACATGTTCACACTCACATACGTTTGCTCTCCTGTTTCTCATGTCTATCTCTTTCACACACATGCACCACACAAACACATATCACCCCTCCTCAGTCTCTTTCTCCTTGTCTATCTTTCACACACACACCCCACAGTCCTGCTCTGTCACACACGCACATATACACACACCCTCACACACTCCATGTATTCTCTCCTTAGACAGTCTCTGTGTCTGTCTCTCTATTTCTGTCCTCCTGTGTCTGTTTCTATCTTTACCTCTCTTCATCTCTGCTTCTAAGTCTTGGTGTGTCAGATTTGCTTTCTTGAGGAGGCCCAGGAACAGGACAGCCTAGCATCTCTGGGAGTGTAGAAGGTGACAAAGCATTGGGAACTGCTGTCACATTGGACCCTCCCCTGCCAGGCAAGAGGGAGGGAGGGAATTTCAGGCACCAAGAGGAGAGATAATGGTTTGTCACCCTCTTGCCTGGTCCTTTGGTGAGAACTATGGGGCTTCTAGTCTGGATTTGGAGATGTTGTTCTTCAGTGACAAGGCCCAGGTGATAGACATGGAAGCAGGACTGAGGACTGAAAGTGTTGAGAGAGAGTTCATCTGTCTGGTTGACCTTGAGCTGAGGAAGGGTGTTGAGGACTTGGAGCCTCAGAAGAGGCGTTGACCAGAGTGGGGCTGAATTGACACTTTTCTTTTTCCTCGAAGCAGCCAAGCTCAACCCACCCACCCCAGGCCCCAGCTTCCTGCTCCAAACCACCACTGTGCTCCCCACCCTGTTCCAGACATTTCCGCCAACTGCCCAAGGTCCACAGGGCCTGTTTAAACAGCCTCGCTGCCCTCTCCCCTGGCCTCCCCACCCTGCTGGCCTCTCCCTTGCTGCCATGCTGGCTTCTCGCACAGGCGCTGCTGTGTTTGCTGTTTGTTTATTTGACTAAGGTTTCCTTGGGTGGGGTAAGGACCAACTCCACAGATACTTCTCCCCACTTCAGATGCCCAGGCAAGAAGCCAGACCTGGCTGTGGCCCCATTGCCCTCCCCCACACCCCCAGACCCCCAGACTTCTCTGCCCCTCTGGTCTCAGCTCTGTTGAGTCCTCCATCTGATGCCAGCCTCTTCCACAATTCTGGTCTCCTCCCTTGTGAGGAGAAGGTGCCTGGTAAGGTTGCTGGCCCCAGAGAAAGAGGATGAGGAAGGGAAGTTCTGAGAGAAGCGTTTCTGAATCTGTAACCCCTGGGTTCAAGGGATTCCCTTAAAGGAACATAGGGAGTGCTGCTCTCTGGTCTTCAAACATGGGAGAAGTCAGCCTGCCTGCCTGCCTACCTCAGTTGGCTGAAGCCTGAGCTGGTGAGCGTGAAGCAAGCCTAGGACCCAAGGATGCCTTAATGAAAGACTTCCCTGATGGACACAGGGCACCTCTCAGGCCCATCCCCTGAAGATTCCTCTGGGAACTCAAGGGTCTCATCACGGAGGATGTAAGCTCTGGTACAAAACAACAAAGAGATTTGCCCAGGCTCAGTCATCAAGCAGAGCCTGATCTCAGACCCAGGTCTTCTCCTTCCTCCCACAGTCCGGTCTCTTCCAGGACCAAGGCCAGCTGCTGCTTGAGCTAAAGGGACCATAGGCTGCAGTCACTTGTCCACATCTCATCCCCATCACTACCCTCACTCCCCATCAGCTTCAGACAGCTGGCGTCAAGGCCCCCTAGGCCCTGTATCCCCAGCTAGGAAAGGAGTATAGGGGCAGGTAGCTTTCTTGTGACCTCATTCTGAAATCCACTGTCCTAGTTAGTGGCGTCCTGAGGGGAGCGGACCACAAGAAGTTTTTACAGACAATTTCAGCCATCTGGATGCTAATTAGAAATGGGACCGTCCCTAGGTTGAGGCTGGGGACAGCTATTCCTGGTCTGAAGGATGAGGTGTGGGGGTGGGGAGGACAGAGTGGGGGATCAGGAAGTTTCCCCAAATAGCCTGGCCAGCAGCCAAATGTGGGAGCCAGGCTGTAGGGGGCGGCCTAGCTAGGGGGCAGCTGTCCAGTTGGCACATAGACCTTTGTCAAGGGGCAAAACTGAAGCAAAGACTAGTTTTGTCTCTTCTTTTTTTATCCTGCTCAACTGGGCTTTTCTGGACTTTGATGTTGTGAGTAGGGGGTATATAGAGGTAAAAGAAATGGACTGTGCCCTGCCTCTGCCCCCTCCCAGGGGCCTGTAAGTCTCCGCTCCCCTGCCCGACTGTCAGCCCAATGAAACTTGAGTGACTCATCCATTCAGTAAATATTTGCTGAGCACCTACTCTGTGTTACATCTGCTAGGTCTTGTCTTGGGATTTAAGTGTCTGTGCAGGAAGCCCTATTGGCACTGAGGTTAAAAATCCCTCAGCTGGGAGCTCTGGTGGCCTAGTGGCTTGAAGCTGCATTGTAATCCCAGAGGTGCATGGTTCAAATCCACCAGATGCTCTGCTGGAGAAAGAGGGGCAATCTCCTCCTGTACCAGTCAGATCTAACAGTACACACACAAAAATAATAAAATTAAAATATATGCATTTAAAAAATACCTCAGCTTCTAACTGAGAGGTTAGCAGTTCAAACACACTTGTCACTGCAGGAGTGAAGAATATCGCAGTGTGCTTCTATAAACCTTAGAAACCCCATGGGGCAGTTCTCCTGTCCTTTGAGGTCCCTGTGAATCAGAATCAACTAGACAGAATCAACTGGTTTGGCTTTTTGGTTTGGGTGGCTCAGTTCTCTGAATGGTGAGCATTTTGAACTCACTCAGAGGCACTTGGGAAGAAAGGCCAGATGATCTGCTCACAATGGTCACAGCCGTGGAAACACTGTTCAGCTGCACACGGGGTCGACATAAGTTCCAGTCAATGTGATGATAACTGGGGAGGGACTGCCCTGCCCTGGACTCAAGGAGCAGTAAGACAAGATGTAGCCAGTGGACAGGTAGGAAGGTGATCTACCTAAGAGGGAGTGATGAAGGAAGGTCTCTGTGTGGATGACAGCTCACTATCAGCTGAGAAGAGGGTGGCAGGAGCCAGGAGGGAGAGAGAACACTGAAGCTGAGGGGTGAGCGCAGGCTTTAGAAGGCAGGCTCCGCGGCGAGGGAGAGCTTGCTGTGCTCCAGCCACAGAAAGCAGCCAGTGTGACTCCAGACCATGAACAAGGCAGGGAGTGGTACAAAAAACACAGCCGAGGAACACGGAATATTTCCACCTGGGCATTTTGACCCCAAGCATGTTTTGAATGCAAACATTTTAAACCAAAACACGCCAACATGGAAGGCTTTTTACTGAAGGTATTTTCCAGTTTGAACTATATTTATCCAACTTGATGGTTTGTTCAGAGTTTTAAAAAAATCTCCCTCTCTGTTCCCTTAAATAAATACTGTATTTCAATTCCCTTTTGACTTTACTGAAATGATTTTCACCAGAATCAATTATACAGAAGTCTCACTGCCCACATTTGACCTATCAATATGAGTGTCACGGGCTACCCCCTGATTCTGGTCTGTGTTACTGTGATCAGCCATGCCAGGTTGGGAAATTTGTGAACTTGACATTTGACTTGTGGTCTGTTTTAGCCCAACATGAGTTCCTGTCTCCGCTCTCGGGATCACTTCTCTCAGTGATATGCTTAGATAGAGAATCTGTCTCAGGTGGGGAACTTCGGTGTCCTGCATTATGTGCTGCACTGTTAACTGGAAGGTTGGCAGTTTAAATCCACCAGCCATTTCACAGGAGGACAAAATGGGCAGTCTCCTCCCTTGATATTTATAGCCTTGGAAGGCCCGTGGAGGGTCACCGTGAGTTGGAATTGACTCCAGGGCAGTAGGTTTTGGTTTACTTCTACAGGGGGTACTGTTGAGAAGAAAGGAGGCAGGTTTTTAGAGGTGGGAAGGCACTGGATCTTCCTGACTGGGATAAGGATTCTCCTGAAGATGCTTCTGGAGGTTTCAGACAAGGGGGAGTGACTTGATTGATCCAGTCTGCCTTTTTTTTTTAATTTTTTTATTTTCGTGTGAGTGTACCGTCAAATCAGATCTGACTGGTACAGGAGGAGATTGTCCCTCCTTTCCCAGCACAGCATCTGGTGGATTCGAACCGTGTGCCTCTGGGATTGTAGTTGCAGCTCCTTGCCACTAGGCCACCAGAGCTCCCCTACCAGTCTGCCTTTTTAAGACATTCACCTGAAGTGCAACCGCCAGTGGCGCCTCATGAGGTAGGCATTCTCCTCCTGTATAATTTACAGCCTCTGAAAATCGAATAAAGGATCTGCTATGAGTTGGTTCCAACTTGATCACCCTGAGTGAATAAATGAGCAAGTTCTAAGATGTTCACGCCAGCGGTGTGGAGGCTGGGGATGGGAGGAACACAGAGATGGGAAGACTGGTGAGACCCTTAGGCCAATCCAGGTGGTAAAGGGAAAGCTCCAATTCATGAACTCACGGTGACTCCCTGTAGGACTGTTCATGGGTTTTTTGTGGTTGTAAATAGTCGCCAGCCCTTTCTTCAGCGGAGCTCGATGAATTGTGTCTATCAATCTATAGTTGAGGCATAACTTGTTTTACCGAATTTTGCTTTGTTGTGCTTTGAAGATACTGCATTTCTTCACAAATTGAAGATTTGAAGCAACACTGAATTGAGCGGAGTCTGCTGGCACCATTCTCCCAAAAGCATGTGCTCACTGCATGTCACTGTGTCACATTTTGGTAATTCTTGCAGTACATTCCAATTTTTTTCATAACACTGTTTACATACTGTATAAGACTACAGTACAGTGTAAGTATAACTTTAAAAATTATTTCAATTGTCATTTTAATGAAAGTTTACAGAAAAGTGGGATTTTCATTCCTTGCTACACATTTTCCACCCACTGCTCCCATCCCCCTCCCAGTTCATTCTTTTAAAAAAAATTCCTCATTGTATAATTTTTATATGCTGCTGCTGCTGCTGTTATGTGCCGTTGAGTCACCTATGACTCATAGCGACCCTATATACAACAGCTCTGAAGCCTGCCTTGTCCTGAGCCAGTCTCATTGATTCCAACACAACTACACTTATTGGCTCAATTACTGAGCAATCCATCTCATGCAGGCTCTTCCTATCCTGTGCTGTCCCTCCATCCTTTCAAGTATAAGGTCCTTCTCCAAGGACTGGTCCTTCCTCGCCATGTGTCCAAAGTATGTGAGATGGAGCTTCAAAATCCTAGCCTCCAAGGAGAAACTTGGTTTCACCCTCTCCTAGACAAATTTGTTTGTTCTCTTGGCGGTCCATGGTATGTTCAAGACTCTTTCCCAACACCATAACTCAAAAACATCAATTCTTCTTCTGTCATCCTTTGTCATTGTCCAGCTCTCTGATGCATCTCAAGTAATTGTGAAGACCATGCCCTGGATCAGACTCACCTTAGTCTCTAGACGGGCATCGTTGCTGCTTAGTACTCTGGAGAAGTCCTTGACAGCAAATTTTCCCAGTGTAATTCTTCTTTTAATTTCCAGACTTGTGGTGCCAAGAATATAGAAACTGAAACTGTTAACAACCTCAGTCTCCTTTTAGGAAACCAAAAAGTTCACATTTTCTTTATTGCTTTGATCTGGAACCGAACCTGGAATCCCTCTGAGGTTTGTCTAGCTGAGTACAAACTGCACCACCTAGACATCTCTTAGGAGCTGGTGGTGGTGGTGGTTCTGTATCCTGGAGTCGGAACCGACTGACCCTGTAGTGGGTTTTCAGAAGCAGAAAATCGCACAGGAGGAGGATACTCATCTTTCTCCCGTAAAGCAGCTGGTAGATTTGAACAGTGTACTTTTGCACTGGGAGCGAAACTCCTTTCCACTAAACCACCAGAACGCCCTATGAAGGAGATTAGGGAAACAGAAAGGGCAGGGAATAATCCCAGCCTCGTTCTCTCCCACATGGCCCTCCCCACCCCCCACAGTGATGTCACTGTCTTTTCCCAAATCTCAGCTCCTACCCGCCCTTCCCTCCAAGTATCCAGGGTGGTTCGAACACCCCAGAGTCTGGCAGCTCAGAGTTGGTACAGGGTGGAGGGCGAGAACTGGGGTGTTTTTCACAGGACTTCCTCGCTCAATGCAGCACAGGGACAGCCTGGGGTGCCTTGAGGGGCTGGGGATGGCCCTGGGGTCCACCCACCAGGAGCCACGTGGTAGAGCTGAGCAGACAGCCTGGGGACCTGGCTCCGAAACAGACCCACACACAGGGCGCTTGTCCGGCTGTGGCTCCAAGCTCAGGGCGTGACCCTCTGGGCTGGGGTACAAAGGGGCCTCTGTCCACATGGGCCCTGTGCCCACCCAGGGCAGGCCAGGCGCCTGAGGAGTGAGAGAGGTGTGTCTGGGGGGTGCTTGAAGAGTAGTGACACAGATCTGAGTTGTCACGGTCACCCGAGGCAAGTCATCTCTCTGATCCTGTGTCCTCAGCTAAAAAGTGAGATCTTAGCCTCCCAGACCTGGTAGCATGGTCAGAACCCACGCTGTTGGCTGACTGAGGCAACTGGCCACCCTCCTCGAACGACTTTTAAACATTGCTTAACAAACACACATAGTGATTGCATTTGGCCTGTTTGCTAACACTTTCCAAATATTGACCCGTTTAAGTCTCCTAACAGCCCTCTGAGGGCCAAGATAGTTCAGTGGCAGAGTTCCCACCTTCTAAGTGGGAGACCTTTCCTTGCATGATTTACGGCCTCTGAGGCTTGATGGAGAGTTGCTACGACATAGAATGGATGTGACCGCAATGAGTATGAGAGGCCAGGTTCGATTCCTGGCCACTTGTCTGTCAGTGGAGGCTAGTGTGTGGCTGTCTTGCTGAACAGGTTCCAATGGCCCTTTTAGGTTAAGGTGGCCTAGGAAGAAGGGCCTGGTCATCTATCTACCTTCAAAAATCATCCCTGTGGACCATGTGGTCTGTCTCTAAACTGTCATGGGGCAGGACTAGGCAGCACTTCATTCTTTTGTACATGCGGTTACTATGGGTTAGGGACTCACTTGACAGAAACTTACAAGAATAATCCCCTAGGAGAGGTATTGTTCACTTTATACCATTTTTCAGATTGCGAAAACCGAGGCAGAGGTGTTCAAGGTTACCTCTAGGAAGTGGCAGAGGAAGGATTTGAACCAGATAATATGGTAACACTATGATGCTTCTATTCTGCTGCTAGGGGGTTTGCTGGGGAGGACCTGATTCTTCAGAAGGGATGGAGGTGGAGATGTCCTGGAGCTAGGTGGGCTTTGGGGAACATAATAGTGCACTATAACCGATCTGGATTTACCCCTGGGTCAAGGCTGAGTACATTCTAAAAGGAGAATCCTGAGACCAGAGACCCACAGCAGGGGATGGAGCAGGTATCTTGAGGAATAGGTCACAACTCTGGCACAGTTATGGGGGCAGCTGTCCTGGCTGGTGTAGATGTAGGAATCCTTTAGTAAGTATGCCCTACAGGGTGCTGGGCTTGATCCCAGGCACTGTGGGGAACCAGTCTTGCCCTGGGAATCCTTGTGTCCAGCTGGACATAAAACAAGGGCCTGAAAAGGTATGGGAGCTTTAGGTGAGTGGCCACAGAGTTCTCTTGGCTCATAGAGGTGGGTACTGCTTGGTTTATTGGTAAGCATAAAATAGGAAGGAAGACTGATCAATAACCTTTATTATGTGGATAACACAACCTTGCTTGCTGAAAGGAAACCTTGAAGCACTTGCTACAGATTAACCACTGCAACCTCAATATGGATTGCATCTCAACATTAAGGAAACAAAAATCTTCACCACTGGACCAATAGGCAAAATCAGGGTGGATGGGCAAAGGATTGAGACGGTCAATGATTTCATCTTACTTGAATCTACAATCAATACACTTGGTAACAGCAGTCAGGAGATCAGGAGATATATTGCACCTGGAAAGTCTGCAGTCAGGACCTCTCCAAATTATTGAGGAATAATTATGTCAGTTTGAGGTCTAGATGCACTTGGTTCAAGCCATAGTCTTTTCAGTCACTTGCCATCCAGCTGAGAGCTGGACAATGACTAAAGGATACAGAAGAATTGATGCCTTTGAACTATGGTGCTGAAGAAGAGGACTGAATATCCCTCAGACTGTCACGAGAACACACAGATGTCTTGGAGAAGGTGCAGCCAGAGTGTTCCTTGGAGGCAAGAATAACGAGGCTTTAGTCTCATTAACTTTGGACATATTATTAGGAAAGCTTATTCTTTTTTTTATAGATAAGAAATTTCTCTTTATTGTGGCTATACTTCAAAGAACATTAGCTGGGAAAGCTTATTCTTTGGAGAGGGACATCATGCTTGAGAGGGTGGAGGGGTGGCAAAGAAGAGGAAGGAGAGGGTGGAGGGGTTGTAAAGAAGAGGAAGACCCTCAACCAGGAGGGCTGACTTTGGCAATGGGCTTGATGGCATGAGATGGGACCGTGTTCAGATTTGTTGTTCACAGGGTTGCTGAGTCATATGAGACTCCACAGCCCCTAACAACAAGGATAGAGAGCGGGATTGACAGACCAAGGAGAAAGTTGGGACTTCCAGGCTGAGAGCAGGAGGTGGGAAGCAGCAGTCCATCCTGTGGGACTGTGCCTGTGGCTGGAGTTTATAAGACTCTAGTGTCAAGTTCAAGAGCCTGGACTGACTTTCATTGACCCATCTCTATACTTGTCTGTTTTTTGGAATCACCTGCATGCTTGGTAAAAAGGCAGATGCTGAGTCCCCTGGAGCGCTTAGAGATAGGATCTAGGATGCCTGACCAGTTCTCCAGGGGGTGGCGCCCATGAAGCCAGTTACCTGGAAAGTCTGCATGGTGACGTTGTCATTAGCCACGTTAGAATCACCTGGAAGAACTTAAAAGTTCCAGTGCCCTCAGCCCAGTCTCATCTGAATGCAGCTCAAGCTTCAGGCTTTTCAAAGCCAGCCAGGCGATTCCAGTGTGCAGCCATAGTTGAGGACCCTCAGTCAGGTGTGTCCCTCATGTCACCCAGGTGCGGAAAAAAACACACCCTCATCAGAAACTTCCTCCTTGACCACCACCTTGTTCAGTCCTTGATAGGGGTTGCTTAATCACTATATTCAGTGCTCCCCCTGCTTACACCCCTGCCACATTTCATACAGCTCCTGAAGACTTTCATTCAGGGTTGGATCCTCAGAATACAGAATGGAGGGTCTGGTATAAGGAGGTGTTCAGGAAATATTTATGAGTAAGTTTATTGAGCTTTGTCTCTGTAACAGGCACACAAAAAGACACATTCTTCTCAATCTCATAACCCCTTTTAAACTCCACCTCTGGGACTTAGTGGGAAGCCTCTATCCCATTTTTAGTACCAACTGCCATCTGGTGGAGGCCTATATAACTGCATGATTCTGAAGACAGCGCTTATCCTCCAGCACTAGAGATCCAACGTTTCTTATTAATGGTATAAAAATGTATATTACCTTAAATTTTTTAAAATAATTTTTATTCTGATTTTAACAAAAGTTTACAGAAAACTTGGATTATCATTCACTCATTGCTGCACATTTTCCTCTCTACCCCTACCCCAGCTCACTTTTCTCTGAAAAAGTCATTCATTGTTGCACAGTTTTCTTCCTTCCACCCACCATGCCCACTTTGCTATGCACCTCTTATTCTGGACTGTTGTCATATAAATAATTCCCAATCATATACTCATTTTAAACAATTCTTTCTCTCATCTGTTCCAATGCTGTGTTCATTATTTACCCCCTCTTCTCTTAGTTCCCCCAACCCCCAAAGCCAATCTTGTTTATAACAGTGGTACTATGCAATATTTGTCCTTTTGTGACTGAGATATCTCACTCAGCATAATATCTTCCAGAGTCACCCATTTTGTATATCTTATAAGTTCCTTGTTTTTCAGTGCTGCGTAGTATTCCATTGTGTGAATATACCACAGCTTCTCTAACTATTCATTTGTTGATGGGCACTTGGGTTGCTTCCATCTCTTTTCTATTATGAACAACAAGCAATAAACACGGGTGTGCATATATCTGGGAGGCAGTTTTGATTTCTTTAGGGTATATTCTTAGTAGTGGAATTTCTGGGTCAAATGCTATTTCTATTTCCAGTTTTTTGAGAAAGCATCATACCGCCTTCCACAGTGGTTGCACCATTTTACACTCCCACCAAAAGTGAATAAGGGTTCCAATTTCTCCACAACTTCACCAGCATTTGTTGTTTGCTGCTCTGTTGGAATTTGTACTTCAAAATTTTTTATTTCACTCAAAATGCCATCCATTACTGAAAACCTGTGGTAGCAAGAAAAAACTTCAAGGCAGAAGATAATTTTATCTTGTAAGACTTATTAATCTTTCTCCTAACTTTATAGGGTAGATAATACTTGGCTCCATTATACAGATTAAAGACAAAGTGAAAGTCTGACTTTCCAGAGCCCAGATTCTGGCTCTGCCCTTGGAGTGGCCCTGCTATGGGGCCATAGTTAGTGTTTCTAAATATCCTTTCCTGAACTCTCTGCTAGTTTTGAAAAGCCTCCTTTACAGCCTGCAAAGGCTCCACTAGCCAGACTGATTTGAGAAGAGGACGCCTTGATGTGGTGAACAGCTGCTCTCTGCCAACAAGGTGGGTTTGTAGCCATCTCACCATCTCCCTCAACCCGTGGGCCTGCAGGTTCTTCCTTCCCTCCTGCTGGCTCCTGTCCCACGTGACCCTGAAGGGTCATCTTCTGTCCTCTGAAGTTAGGATGTCTTGGGTTCAGTTTCTCAGACTGAAGTAGAGAAAGGGATTCCAAGATTTGGGGGGTGGACCTGGGGGAGGATCCTACAGGACAAAATAACTAAATGAAAGAACCAAGAAATGAAAGGTGGGTCAGTCAGACTCACAGATCTTAATTTCCGCAAGGTTGATTCTGGCTGGTGGTCAGGGCCTCTCCCAGCATCTTCTGAATGCAAGTCTTTAAGTAAGAGGGAAGGAAGCCAGAGTCCCAGTAAGGATCCCTGGGCCCCTTGGCTTGTACCTTCTGTTCCATAGGGCAATATGGGAAGTCCCTCAGTAAGCTGAGGGCCATCTCAACTGCTGTTGCAGCTGATAGCCTGGGGGTACCCCTGCTGTAGGGAACCCTAGCTCCCTCCCTCCTTGCCTCCATTCCCAGCCTCTTCTGCACACTCCAGGCAGCTCTGTCAAGCTGAGTGAGGAGGTTGAAATAACTTCCACTGCGCTGGTAATAAACCCACACTGGATACTGTCCTGAGCTGGGAAAGAGTGAGGAGAGGGCTGGCAGCCCTGGGGGGCAAGATAGTGCCAGGAGCGGAGTCCACCTGGACAAGATGGGCAGCCTGGGCTGGGAGAGGGAATCAATTCTAGCTTTCTTCTGAAAAATGTAATTGTATTTACATTAAGTACCTTGGAGAATATTGAGCAAAATGAGCATGTGAGGGAAAATAAATAGTCCTCGATTCAAAATACCTCTGAATTCCAAATTCCAAGCTTAATATAAAAAAATCTACATTTTAATGCAATTATAGAAGAAAACAAGTCTGAACTATAGTAATTTTAAATTTTTTTCTTTTTGTGTGTGTGTGTGTGTGTGTGTGTGTGTGTGTGTGTGTGTGTGTGTGCTGTCAATTCGGATCTGACTGGTACAGGAGGAGATTGCCCCTCCTTCTCCAGCAGAGCATCTAGTGGTTTCAAACCGCGTACCTCTGGGATTGATTGCAGGGCAGCTTCTTGCCACTAGGCCACTAGAGCTCTTTGAACTAGAGTATGTTTTTAAAATATTTTGGTTTTGCGATTGAGAACATACACAACAAATATATACCAATTCATATAACAAAGCCTATAATTATTTCCACTTGTACAGCTGAATTCAGTGACATCAGTTCCATTCATATTGCACAACCATTCTCACCTCTTCTGTTTCCTTCCTCACCATTAACATAAGCTTTCTGTCTCCTCAGATTCTGATAAAAATTTGTTTGCTTCCTTTTTTAACTTTCTCTTGTAATTTGGGTGAGAGGATATAAAATTGATGGGTTTTTGGGAATTCCATTCAGGCCTGTTTCTCTTCCTTCTCCTTTTGGTCCCATTCAATTCCAGTCTCTTCACTGTCTCTCCTGCTGTAACTAATGATGGCATCCTTCATAATGAGAAGGCTTTTTACAACTTGCAGGATATTTTCCATATGTTCTCTTAACTTAATCCTTTTACCTATCAACTTTTGTTCAAGGGAGTTTCAGAAATTGAGGTGTTGAGATGGGAAGGGAGAAGTGGCAGAGTCAGAATGTGCATATTTGTCTTCTTCTCAGTTACTCTTCTGACCTCTCTATAGACACACACATTCACCCCTCCCCTGGCTCCTCCCCCTTCTCTGGCATCACAGCCCAGAAGCAGCCCAGGCCCATCCTTAGCAGGCCATCCTGTCCATTCCCCTGCATCCATCTGGACTGCTGCAGTGGGGCCTCCAAATGGCCTCTATCTGCTGGCCACAGTCCAGCAGAGGGTGATGGTAGCAAAGTCGGAAACTCAAGAGTGTCAGCTGCTGCTGCTGCTGCTTTTTGAGCAAAGACTTTTAAAGTTTAATGTGATAATCTCGTCCTGATTACTGCAAACTGAGGCCCTTGGGCCTGTCCAGGATTCCATTACCAGCCTCACACTGGGAAGGGAAGATTGCGCTGGGCCCTCCGACCACCCTGCCCCCATCCTCATCCTCACTGTGAAGGCTTGTGCTTCGGTGCATTTTAGTGGGAAGGAGGTTTTCCTAAATCATAGACCTTTCAACTCTGAGACCTGGACCAGGAGATCCCAACTTTTCCCTTCTAGGTCAGAGAATTTAATCTTCTAGAAAGATGCCACCCATCAGCCTGGCAGTGAGGCCTGCTATGTGCCAGGCACTGTGCTGAGGAGAGACCAGGCCTTGGATGAGAGGCAGGACAGACAGAAGTCGGCCAGGGGCAGGGACCCAGGCAGTCACCATGCGCCCACCCAGTCCTGTTCTGCTGTTGTCCCCACAACACCCCTAAGCAGAAGTAAACCAATTAGCACCATGTCTGGTTCTGTGTTCCCTGCGCCTGCCTCATTATTTGGGGATTTATGTCCCGGTCACTGTGAAGGACAACTGTCCGGGTTTCCATTGCGGGGAGCCTGGCCAGTGCTGGAGCCCAGTGCCTGCAACAGGAGGTGGTGCCGTTGTGCTTGGGGCAGGATGGGGATTTGATTTCAGGGGGATTTGCAAGCAGTGGGGAGCCGCCCTGGGCACATGGTGGCCCTGGGCTATTTTAGGAGGCCAAAGGCTGGCCCCGTGGGGGGAAGGGCCACAGTGGACTCACCAAAAGCCCGTTAGCAAGCCTGCCCTTTCAGCAGGAACAGAAAGGGCCTGTGATGGATGGAACAGGCTGACCCTGCATTAGGGTTTCCTCACCTCCTGGAATCCAAGGGCCCAGGACTACACTGTACCCCCACCCCAGTCTGGGCTGTGAGCCTCACTGGGGAGTCTCACAGGTGGATGGGCAGGGTCCTTGGTTCCCTGTGTGAGCCCCTTTGCCACACACCTTGCCCAGCTGGAGTTCTGGGTGTCATTATGATGATAATGACATTTATTAGAATAATCCCATCTTTGTAGAAGTGGTACTTATTGAACACTCATAAAAGGCTCTGTGGGGTGACAAGGAAAAGCACAAAGCCTTAAAGTTAGGTACAGCCAGGCTTCTCCTTGGAAGGTACAGGTCATAGGTCATTTAGAAACTGAGTAATGTTGGTTGCATAAGTCCATTCACTCCTCTGAGCCTCAGTGTCCTTGCCTCTAAAACAGGGACCAGGGATCCACGTTATTAACCAGACACATGTGGCCTGCAGGGATGTCCACACCCCTCCTGCAATGTTGTTGGGCATTAACTGCTCTGGTTTACAGATAAGGCAACTGAGGCTCAGACAGGGGAGGAAACTCACCTGAGCTCTCACAACCAGAGAGCAGTGGGTCAAGAAGGCCGATTCACCTTTTTGGCAAGCAGAGTCGGGTCATTCCCCACATCCAGCACTCTGTGTGGGCTGCCTTGTGTGTGGCCGGTGCTGTTCTAGGGCTAGAGGTTGGTCCACAGCCCAGCCTGAGGGAGGATGAGCATCATGGGATGAGCAGTGAAGACAGGAACTACCGAATGGCAAAAAGTCATTTCCTACCAGTGGGAGAGGGTGGGTGAGGATGATGACTTGGGGAAGCTGAATCCCAGCGGGAAGAGAAAGTCGGCAAGGGGGTGGCATCTCATGTGGCACCTCCAGCTCTCTGTACTGGCTTTTTCCTCCTCTTCATAGTACTTTTACATGTTGAACACTGGGAATATTGTGATAAAATCTTTAAAGGCACCATGGTTTAGTGGAAAGAAGCCTGTATCCTGGAAGTAGCCAAATTGATTCAGATTCCAGCTCTGCCCCTATCTAGTTGTGTGACCATCAACCCAAATCTATTAGCATCAAGTCAACACCAACTCATAGAGGGCCTACAGGACAGAGTAGAATACACAGAGCTGAAATCTTTATGGAAGCTAACATATCTTTTTTTTTTTTTTTTTCTTCCTTGGCGTGGTTGTTGTATACTGTTGAGGTGGAACCGTTTTTTGTTTGTTTTTTTTTTAAATTTATTTTATTGGTTTTTGTGTGTGCACCATCCAATTCAGATCTGACTGGTACAGGAAGAGATTGCCCCTCCTTCTCAAGCAGACCATCTGGTGGATTTGAACCACATGCCTCTAGGATTGCAGTGCAGCTTCTTGCCACTAGGCCACCAGAGCTCCCTAAGGTGGAACCGTTTCCTACAGCAGTTTAATTGCATGGGAGGAAATTCCCCATCCTTCTCCCAAGGAGCAGATGGTGGCTTTGAACCGCATGCCTTTGGGGTTGCAGCACAGCTTCTCACCACTAGGCCAGCGCAGCTCTCTGGAGCAGATGGTGGATTTAAATTGTTGCCCTTTCAGTTAGTAACCAAGAGCTTAACCACTATGCTACCAGACCTTCTTCCTGGGTTCTTGGGCAGGAAATGAACCATTCCTAGCCTCCCTTCCATATCTCGAGAATGAAGAAAGCAATGCTGACCTTACAGGGTGGTGGTTGTGGCTCTTAGTTGCTGCTGAGTCAGCTCAACGCATGGTGACTCCGTTGTGTCAGAGAACTGCATGCCATGGGCCTTCCAAGGCTGGGACCTTTAAGCCTCTGGATGGGTTTGAACCCCCAACCTTGCATCTAGTAGTTGTTGACTGCTGTCAAGTTGAGCATGACTCATAGTGACCCTATGAGCAAAATGCCTGAAGCCTTTTGATAACTACCATCATTTATTAAAGATCATAGAGTTTCCAGAGGCATATTGTTTAGGAAGTGGATGCCACTCCTGCTTCCAAAGCATCTAGCAGTGGAGCACTTAAACTCTTGCACCAGCCAGTGACTCCTTACAAGGTTAACTGAGAGGGTACAGTGAGTCATGAAAAGGGTGGAAAGGCCCACAATAAATGGCCATGTTTTGTTTGGGTGCATGTTTGGCATTTGGGGATGTGTTATTTCGAGGTATCTAGGTGAAGCCACGTCTTTGCGGGTGGCACTAAGCTGGGGAAAGCTGGCACCTGTGGTCCTGCTGAATGATGTCCACAGCAGGAGAGGCAGCAAGCCCAACGTGAGGTCCGGTGCTCACGGCTCCAGAAATCACTCTCTTTTCTGGGAGTATGAGGGAGGCTGAACGAGGGAGCGCATCAAGTGACCATAGTCCTGGGGCAGGGGCAGGGGCATTGACTCCCTAGAGAACTACCTTTACAGTATAGCAAAGTGAATGGGTGGGAGCATTAATGGAAGACAGTGCCAAGGACAGGAAGAGGCAATTCCCTTGTTGTATCCTAAGGAAGGTACTGAAATACTAACTGACGTTTAGAAGGGTGTGTCTGAATGATAGTGTGTGGAAACCATTTGTTCCACACACGTAGCAGGTTGTTTAGTTGAGTCACTTACTCACCCCTCACTCTGCAGAGTTCTGCTGCCCAAACAGAATTGCATAAATGCCCAGAACTGCCCTCGGAGGCTCAGTCTCGTGGGCTCGATGGGGCAGGGATTGAGGACAAGAGTTGAATATAGTGTGATAAGTACTGTGTGAGACTCATGTAGGCAGATCAGCTACATCTTTGAGGACTTCCTGAAGGAGGTGGCCATCTCAGAGGAATAAGAGTTGAAGAAAAGGTACTTCTATAGCTGACAGAGGATCTTCTGCTCTTTTGACCCTCTACCTTTCCTACCATGATGTACTCTTTCCCTGGACTGGCTCCTTCTGACAAGGAGATTGATTCACACAACGACCACAAGAGTATCTTGAACATGGCCAAGATCATGACGATGGCGCAGGTTCAGATCTGTTGTTTGTAGGGTCACTATGAGTTGCAGTGGACTCGAAGGTTCCCAACAACATATGCATAGCTGGTAGTAGAGAGCTCTGAGGAAGTCCCTCAAGCTAAGTTTACCTGGCTGTGGACAGCAGGGTGCATGTTCCCTGCATTGCCAGGGAGCAGATCTAGGACTAATAAGGACATCATAGAAATGTACAGTTCAACCCCTTATACTGATGAGCTCTCGCAGTAAGCTCCCTGTCACTGGGCTATTTAAGCAAGAGAGTAACTGGTCACAGCTGGTACAAAAAGGACAGGATGACCTCTAAGATCACTTCCAATTCTGAATAACTGCAATTCCCCACGGACAGACACAGGATGTGGGCTGGGAGAGACAGAGGTGTGCTGGGATCAAGTTAGAGGATGGATGTGTTGCATGAGATACACACAATGTCCCATGGACGGTCATCTCCAGCCTGGATTGCCTTTTTTTTTTTTTTTGCAAGGGGTGCAAGGGGAAGAGGAGTTCACTGCTCCATTGAGATAATCTGCATACCATACAATCTAATTGGTCTATTTAAAGTGTACAATTCAATATGGATTTCATTTTAAGGTGGAAATGAATTCAGTCATCTGTTCGGCAACTACTTATTGAATAGTGGCTATGTAAGGAGATCTAGTGGCGTAGTCTGGAAGGAGCTGTGCGGCTCAACCCCAAAGTGTCACATCTCTCATGGTTCGAGTCCACCAGCAGCTCCACAGGAGAAAGATGAGTAATCTCTTCTCATGTGATCTACGTTTTATATTGCTCTTATTGTATTATTGAGTCAGAAACCACTTCTAGCTAATCCTCCAGTGGGCTTTTCAGAGGCAGTTTAATCACAGTAGAGGAGACCGCCCATTTTTCTTCTGGATAGCAGCTGGTGGATTCGAACCATGTGCTTTTGGATTGGCAGCACAACTCCTTACTGCTAAGCCACCAGAACTGCATATGTGATCTACAGCCTCTGGAAAAACTGCTAGAGGCTCAGCTACACGTTGCTTCTGACACAGAGGCAGTGAGTGAAGTATGTCGATGCCCTCAGGCAAAAGTTAGCTAACTTAGCTGTTAACTGGAAGGGTAGAAGTTTGAGTCTGTCCATTACATTATGATCTACTTCTGAAAACTCAGTCAGAGAAAGCACTAAGGAGCACTGGTGGCCCAGTTGGTCCAGAAGTTCTGCCATTAACCCAAAAGCCTCGTCTCTCTGCCAGTTCAAAATCTACCTTCTTTCTGTTCCTGGAGAGAAAGATGAGCAATTTCCAACTCCATGACAGTGATATCTTTTCTTAACATTAGATATGCATCGAGCTTGGCATGAGGTGCTTTCAACACCAGGGGAGTAAATGCCCTGTCTTCATGGGTGAGAGAAGCAAATGCCCACACAGAATTTCAATTGGGGAGATGTACTAAGAGGGGAATATTCCCAGGGGGCCTGGACAAAGACTCATGCTGTGGGAGAAACGGGGCTGGGGAGGTGACATTTGAGCTGAGGCCTAAGCACCAAGGAGACAGCCCTCAGAAGGTCAGGGGAGCAGTCCAGGTCCAGGTCCAGGTTCAGGAGGAGGGAAAGGCCAGTACAAAGGCCTGGAGGCAGGAGTCAGTTTAGGGGTGGGAGCAGAAAGACAAGCTGGGAGAGTGCAGGACAGCCCAGAACTTGGCCCCTGCATGTGGAGACCCACCTGGGCCCCCACGTGGAACTTCCTTGCTGCGAGGCCTGGCCCATGTGAGGCCTGCAGCCAGCATGAGATGGGATGAGCTGCACTGACACATCTTGGGATGCAAGGATCATTTCTGTCCCCTGTCTCTAGCTTGTCATCTAACCTTATTGTCTCCCCAGTAAGGAGAGTTGGCAGAGATTTTAGGGGTCAGAGTGCAGGGATCACTGCACTCTGCCTCCTCCCTTGTTGGGTGGCTTGGTGACCTCACTCTTCTGTACTGTATACCCAACCACACATAGCCCCTATAATTGGTGGTAATGGTGTGTGCCGTCGAGTCACCTGTGACCCATAGCGACCCTATGTACAGCAGCTCTGAACCCTGCCCTGTCCTGAGCCAGTCTCACTGACTCTGACACACCTACCCCCTTGCCCTAGTTACTGTGCCAATCCAGCTCATCTGGGGTTTTCCTCTCCTGCACTGTCCCTCTACCCTTCCGAGCATGATGTCCTTCTCCAAGAACTGGTCTCTCCAGGCCACGTGCCCAAATTAACCCCAGCCAAACATACCAGTTAAGTGTTCCCCCAACCTCATAGAAGAGTAAATGTCTCTCCAGACCCCACACACTAGTAAAGTGTCCGCCGAGTCCCAGACACTAAGAAATGTCCCCTAAGGCCCATCCATACACCAGTATATGTCCTCACCAAGTCCCACCTATCAGTAAGTGTTCCCCCAAGCCCCACACACCAGTAAATGTTCTCCCAGATCCACATACCAGTCAGTAAGTGATCCCCACAAATCGTAAGTGACCCTCAGCCCCTGTATCAGTAAGTGACCTCCACCCATACACTCGAAGTTCCTAGCAAGCCCTCTCGCAGTCTCCTGACCTAGTCTCCGTTTGGAACTCAGTTCCTATGTGACTTCAGGCCAGTTACTAAGCGTCCTGGATCCCTCCTTTCCTGATCTGTAAAATGGGGGTCAAACCATTCCATGCACAGTGGCTGAGAAGGCTGAAGGCGCTCCCTCCTGGCACCGAGTAGGTACACTGTGAATGTGGGCTTCCTTTTCTTCCCCGAAAACAAAGAGGCCAGTTTGGTCAGAGGATAAGCACATCTTACCGGTGGGATGTAGCAGTTTGGGGACCCTTCCCCAAGCCCTGGGACCCCCAGTGGGCACACTGGGACTCAGCCTGGCCGGCCAGGACTATCTAAGAGCCTCACCTTTGGGTTCAAGCCTCTCTGTCTGGAGAGCCCGCAGACCCCCTGGCCCTGCACCGAGGACCTGAGCAGGGCAGCCCCTGTCCCCGCCCGCGGCTCGCCTGGGCCCGCTCCTGGTGGCGGCTCCTGGCACCTGCTCCTCGCTGGGCCGCCCAGGGGCGGGCGGAGCCGAGGCGGCTGCCCCGGGGCGCGCGGGGCCTGGGACTCGCCAGCCACGCGCCTCGGGAACCTGACTCTGAACTGCCACCTGCTCGGCGGGCGTGGGTCCGGGGGGCTCCACAGGTAGGAGCGGGCGCCGAACCCGGGCCGCAGAGTCTGGCCGCCCAACCCGGACGCGCGGCTAAGGGGCGGGGGCGCGCCGTGAGGGTGTGTCTCTGCAGACCCTGCCCCACTTTGTGTTCCCGGAAGGTGCGGAAAGAGCCGCAACTTACCCGGAAAGTAAGGCTTCGGAGGGGGCGGGGCACGGCGGCGAGGATGATGGCCGGAGGGATTCCCAGATCCCATGGGGTGGGGGGATAGGATACTGAGGACCAGCCAGCAGGGTGGGTGAGACTCCCTCATCCGAAGGGACCTTTCTCACTGGAGATGGGGCTTGACCGAGTAACCCTCATCTTTTCCTCAATTATTTGGAGAATACTTAAAGAATCCACCTCTATAAACTCCAGGGACAGAACAGAATGGAAGGGATGGGGGCTGGGAGAGTTCATATCTTTTTGGCGATTGCAGAGCGCACACCTGCAAGGCCATTATTCACAAATGTCGGAGGCTTTCCCAGCCCCCTTCAGCGGAATGTCCCTAGTCAACCAGAAGGATGGTGGACTCTCCTAACGTGAGGAGGAGGCAGGCATTCTTCCCCCCCCTTCACCCCCACACCCACCTATCCCGGAGACAGCCTCAGAATCTCTCAACTCTCCTTCCTTTGGCTTCGGAGACTTACCCCCGAGCCCCGACTTGGGCATGCTGGCTGGTGGGGCCGTTGTGGTCAGGGGTGCGAATTGGGAGGAAAAAGACCCCCTATGATCCAATGGGAAGATGTGCTGGGAGAGGTAGAGTGGAGCAAGTCGAGCTGTGTGAAGACCTTGGAGTCCTATGAGGGGGCCCAGCAGGCAGGAGTCCCCCATGTACTGAGTTCTTAGGACCAGAGGACAGGCTTTCTTGGGCTTGCCTTAGTGTAGGGGCAAGAAAAAGGACAACTGAGGCTAAGACACCCCCCCCCCAAGCTCCCAGCCCACCTTAGAGGCAGCTGCCCTGTGTTGCCACTGGGTATCCTGCAAGGCGAGATGCAGGTTAGCTGGTGAGAACTTCCTGCCCTGGGGTGTCTTAAGGATCTTTTAGGGGAGTCTCATAACCCAGGAGAGGCAGCCTCTATCCTTAGGGTGTCAGGAGAGAATGAGGTTGTCAGGAGCACCCAGCTAACGAGGACAGAGAAGACAGGGACGTGGTGGGGAGACATTGACCTTATCTCAGTCCATCATTTCCCCTCACCTCCTGTGCCCTCTCCTTTGGAGCTGAAGTGTTGACTTTCAGCACCTCTTAGTTGGCTCACTGCCGAAAGTCCCGGCACCCAGAAGTCCCCAGGAGAAGGTGACAGGTTTCTCCTGTCACCACTTCAGAAGGAAAGACCGATATGGCTGCCTTGGGCTTGCCCAGTGAAACCCCCACCTGGTCCCTGACACCTGGACCAGCTGGCCCGAGCCCTGATGTGTAAATCAGGAGTGTGGTGCGTGTGGACTGGCTTGGGCTGACCCCTCAAACCATCCATACCTCTAGGTGGGGGGGGCCTTGGCTCTTCTGGAGGGGTCTTAGTCTGTGACCCTGAATGACCTCAGATTTGTGGGACGGCTGGGAGTGAGTAATCACACACAGAGATGGGTTGTTCCTACTTCCTCACCCTGGGAAGGTATGAACTCGAAGGGAAAAGGAGGAAGGTGGCAGGGAAGTGAGGCCAGAATGCTCAGTGGTGATTCTTCTGGGGCACAGAAAGGTCCAGAGGTGCTTATGCTCACAGAACACATAGGCCCTTCTCAGACGCTTCCCTCTGCAGCTGGGTCAGTGGGGAGAAGGACGCCATACTCCTGCACCTGACGCCTGGCCACTGGGATCTGAACTCCCTGAGTGGAGAGCTGCCTCTGCTCATCTGCCCAGGGCAGCTCTCCCTCAGCTCTGAGGCTTAGTTTCCCCATTTGTTAGGAGGATTCATGGAGAGAGTGTTACTACAATACCCACAAAGTAGTGGGCACACAGCCCTGGCCATTTTTCCTTTTTTTCTCCACACCCACCTGCCTTTCTCTTCAAACATCCTGTGTGTAAAGCACCTGGCCCACAATACACACACATAAAAGACTAAGAAAAAAACCCATCTGTTGCTGGCCAGTTGATCCCAACTGATAGTGGCTCTGTAGAATAGGATAGGACTGCTGTAGTCTTTACGGAAGCAGACTGCTACATCTTTTTATCATGGAATGAATAATGTGTTTGAACCACTAGCTCTTTGGTTCCCAGCCAAGTGCTTAGCTACTTTGTCATCTGGGCTGGTTGGCACATGAGAGATATTTAATGCATGTTGTTATCATCGTGTACCATCAAGTCAGAACTGACTCATAGCGGACCCTCCAGTGGGTTTTCAGAGGCAGTAAATTGCAATAGGAGTTGGCCTGTCTTTCTCCTTCAGAGCTGTTGCTAGATTCGAACTATGTGCCTTTGGGTTGGTACTCCTTACTACTAAGCCACCAGAGCTCCCTATTCAATGAAAAATGTTATTATAAAGGGGAGGTGACCACACTGCTGGGTGAGGAGAGAAAAAGGCAAGGACCTTTTCCTCATGGAGACACTGCATAGCTTGAGGTGCCCCTGCACGCCCCCATGCTCCTTCACCTTGAAGGCAGCTTGCCCTGCTGCTTCACGTGGCCTCTGCAAAAGATCTGAGAGATTAGCCAGTCTTGAGAGCATAGACACTGAAGCCCTCAGGGGCAGGGACTCACCCAGGTTGGCCAGCCAGCTAGGCTCCCTTCTCTGAGACAGGGCCTGGGGCCTGACTGGGGGACACGGTGTGCTGTTGGCAGATGTGGCGGAAAATGTCAGACTCTAATTGGGCTTATTAAGAGTTTGGTGAGGGAGCCCTTCATGCCCTTCCAAGGACTAGGGAAGGACCTGCAAATTTCTTCCCCGTTAACCTTTTGGAAGATGCAGCCTTTCCACCAGGACCCCTTTCACAGGCTGCAGATGAAAGTCTTCTGTTTTGTGCTTTATGCACGCCAAATTCCTTCCCTCCATGCCTCCCTGGCAGGGGACCCCCCCACTCCTTAGTCAGAAGCCCTCTCAAGACCCTGGGCCCTTAAGTTCGTTTGCTCTCCAGCCAGAAGTTGAGATTCAGGGCTGCCCTTCTCTCACCCTACCTCCATGCTGATGGACACACAAAATAGGCCAGCCTCCATCAGCCCCCATCACCTCCCCACCCGCCCCAACATTTGCTGTGACCCTCCCTGCCTTAAAGCATGCCTCCGTCCCTTGATCTCTCTCCCCTTAAAGTATGGCGCTAACCCTCACTCCATCTCTCTGGCAAGTGGAAAGGAGAGGAGGGTTAGCGCCTTTGTGTGTAAATCACGGACAGACAGATGGACATGAGCTCTGTGCTGTCACCTTGTTTGATCCCTTACTTCACACTCCCTTTTCTCTCAGCCTTTCTAGCTGTGGCCCCTACTCTTCCTGCCCAGGATGGTGCCTCCTTGCCTGGCACCTGCCCCTACAAGACCACTCCAAGTCTAGCAACCATCCCCCACTCATCACCTGGCTGCTGTTCTTTAAGAGAAGGTGAGGGTACAGCAATGACTGAGAACTTCAGCTCTGGAGTCAGACAGACGATGATAGTTCATGTCTGTTTACAAAATTCCCCAAAGCTAGTTTTCTAATCTATGACATAGGATAAAACCCCTAACCAAATCCATTGGCATCAAGTCTATTCCGACTCATGGCGACTTTCCATCAGATTTTGGGGTCTGTAAATCTTTTTTTTTAATTTTTTAAAATTATTTTATTATATTTTGTGTGAGTGTACCGTCAAATCAGATCTGACTGGTACAAGAGATTGTCCCTCCTTCCCCGGCAGAGCATCTGGTGGATTTGAACTGCGCGCCTCTGGGATTGTAGTTGCAGCTCCTTGCCACTAGGCCACCAGAGCTCCCCTGGGGTCTGTAAATCTTAATGAGAGGAGACTGCTCATCTTTCTCCCTCAGTGAGGTAGATGGGTCTGAGCTGCTGGTCATTCAGTTAGCAACTCAACACTTAACAATTGTGTGCCGTCATAGCTGACCCTCCAGCGGGTGTTCAGAGGCAGTTATTGCGTGAGAGGAATGATGGGTTTATTGCCCATCATTCTCCAGCTGGGGGATTTGAATCTACCTTTGGGATTGCAGTGCAGTTCCTACCACTAGGCCACCAGAACTCTCTTATGATGTAGGATAAGATATTGATTATAGCGCCCCTTGGTGGGGTTTCGGTGAAGTGTTTGTAAAGTTCTGAGTTGACAGTAGCAGGCACACATAAAGGGTTCAATAACTAGGTTGGTTAGTGATTAGGTAGCTGGTGTGGTGAACAGAGAGGCAGGGAATAATCAGCTTTTGCACTGCTTTTCCATGGTTCTTTTTCTTTTAAAAAAATAAAATCCACTCCTCTTCTTTGAGACTCACTTTCCTCATTTGTAAAGAAATTGTATGGACCAGGTCCTGTCCAAGTGTTGACCAAACAAGGCTTCTGAATAGGGTTCAGGCCTGGGGGTTTTGCTCATCTGCTGATGCCTAGAGTGAGGACTGAACAGACCTGTGCAGGGAGGGACTGCCCACCCCTCAAATCTTCTGGTTAGAAGTTGTAGCTTAACTGGCACGATGTGACTGCTAAGGGGACAGCCAGGTCAGGCAGGACAGGCCACAGCAGGCCCAGCAGCCTGACTGGGGGGACACAATTAGCCCCGGAATCCAAGCAGGCCCTGTGAGCCTAGAGGCTGTAGATCATGCTGGTTTAACCAGCTGTATGACAGATATTTGTCTGCTTTCTTAGGCCAAGTCCCCAGCCTGCCTGTCATAAATTGTATTGAGGTTTCAAAATCCCCTGTCCCCACCCTGGCAGGGCAGGCAGCTCTCCTTGACATGATCAGGAAAATTTCATTCCCCTGTAGCCTCATCCCCCCGGCTAGGTTGGACCTGGCCCCCTCTACTTAAATCTGGAACTTTTCTTCCGACCCCTCCATCCTGCTGGGAGGGTAGTAAGAAGAACTGTGAAGACAGGAGGATGGCTGTGGTGACCGCACTATGGACGTCAGAATGCTAGTGAGGGGCTTCGTGCAAGTCCCTTCAAAGTGAGAAGAGTGGCCCTCCAGTGTGTCCACTGTGGGCAGGGCATGTCACAGAGCCCAGACGTGGGGCTCTGGAGCTGGCCTGGCTCCAAGGTCAGTTTAATTGCTCCCTGAATGTGGAAGAGTGGGAGTCTGTCCAGTATACCAGTGTACTGGGTCTCAGCCTCATGTCTTTCCACTGGATGCTCATTGCATCACCTAGAGGCAGTTTTTGGTACTGCAGCCTCTGTCATCTACCCCAGGGAAAGGGCCATCAAACCAACTATGACCTAGGACCACACAAAGGAGAGTCTTAAATGTCCACTGGCAGTCCCCTCCCATGTTACAGGCACAAGTGTCCACAGTGTGGCATGCACACAGAGTGACACAGAGTCACCTCAATAAATAATGGGGTAATGAGATGCCCAAGGGAACGCTGATGGCCTACTGGTAAGAAGCTGTGCAGCAATCCAAAGGCATGGGGTTTGAATCCACCAGTTGCTCCGCAGAAGAAGGAAACTCTATCTCCTCCCGTGTAATTAACTGCCTCTGAAAACCCACCGGAGGGTCAGCTATAGGTTGGTTCCCACTTGATGGTATAAAACAACAACTGAGATGCACACAGTCACTAAGCAAGGTTTACTGTGTCAGACAAGTAGAATGATGGGGGTGAATCTACGGAAAAACTGGTTTTGTGCCATCGACTTGGACCTCTAGCATGTTTTCAGAAGCAGTAAATCACATGGGAGGAGACTGCCTATTTTTCTCCTATGGAGCAGCTGGTAGATTTGAACCGTGTGCCTTTGTGTTGATAGCACAACTCCTCACTACGCCACCAGAGTTCAGACTTACTGCTGATTAATCATACTTTAGACAAGTCAAACCAGTAGTCGTCGATTCTAACTCATGGCAACCTCATGGGTACAGAATAGAACTGCGCTGTAGAAATTTTTCAAGATTGTAAACATTCCAGAAGCAGATCACCAGGCCTTTCTTCCGAGGTGCCCCTGGCAGGATTCAAACTTCAAGCTTTCTAGTTAGTAGTCGAACACTTAACTGCTCCCTCTAAGAAATTGCTGATTAATAAGCATTGACTTTTATTTTATTTTATTTTTAATCTTTTTAAAAAAATTTATTATTTTTTTGTGTGTGTACCTTCAAATTGGACCTGACTGGTACAGGAAGAGATTGATTGTCCCTTCATCTCCAGTAGAGCATCTGGTGGATTTGAACCGTACACCTCTGGGATTGCAGTGCAGCTTCTTGCCACTAGGCCACCAGAGCTACCAAAAGCTGACTTTCATAGGATGCAGAGAAGTGTTTTATAAAGATTACCTCATTTTGTCCTCACAATGTGCTGATTTATGAACCACACTGACCCCCATTTTGCAGATTACAGATGAGATAACTGAGGCTCCAGTTATACGGGCCATCAGGGGCAGACCTGAGATCTAAGCTCAGGTGTGGAACAACTAAGAGCTTGAGTTCTTAACTGCTGTGCCCCTCTGATCCATTTGCACTGACAAACACAAGTTATGGGAAACTCCTGCCCACAAACTGATAAGCAGTATCCCAATAGCAGAGGGGAGTCCCAGAGTCTACAGGAGGGCTCTTGGCCGCAGACTGGAGAAACCCACTTCTTCTGACAACACTGTGGCCCAGGATATGACTCTGTGAGGACACATGGCCTCTGGAACACTTCGTCAAGATCCTAGCCCTGTGGCCTCAAACCTGAGAGACAGATAGTTGCTGATGTCAGAAAGCAGATACACAAGAAGCACAGGAAGTAAAAATGAGCTTAGTTCTGTCTTCAAAAGGGAGCTGAGCAGCCCTGGAATAGAGCTGGTTAGAGGCAGAATCACGTGAGGAATGATTCCAAGAACTGAGTTGGAAAGACTGGGGACGGGGTGGCTGGAGGGGTGATGTGAGGATTGGGGAGTACAGGTTGTTGTATATGGCTGTGCCATTGCCACTACTTGGATGACCAGGACAGCAGGGGGCATCTGGAGATGTGCAAGTGGGATGGCTTCACACTCTGTCACTGTTTGTGAATGTCACCGAGCCTGGCATGGGCACAGGGAGGTTGGGTTCTTGCAGTCACCCTCCCAGCCAGCGGCTGCAGCCAGCGCCACATGTCTGCTTGTCACAGGATCATCAGTGCCTGCCGCAGGGCTGAGAACAGAACTCCGTCGTCCCAAAATGTGACTTGACTGACCTCGCTGCAGCTTCTTCCTCCATCATCACTTTGTCTCCAAGCCCCGAGTCTCTCTCTCTCTCTGAGCTTTGCTCTGTGGCCCTCTAGATCCTGGGCATCACAGCTGATAACAGATACTACTGTGTTTTAATATTGCTTTACTCAAAATGCTATCTTTTATACTTCCTTTCAATAAGTCCTGGTAGAATAGTGTGTTATCTGTCAAGTAACATGGTAACTTAAAGGTTGGTGATTCATATCCACCAGTTGTTCCCTGGGGGAAAAAATGAGCAATATCCTCTGATAAAGATTTAATCTTACATACAGTTTCTAATCATCCATTCTTTTCAGAGTGTCCTACCTTTCACTCGTTCCAGTGCAGTATTTATTGTCTATTCATTCTTTTCCGCTCTTAGCCCCTCCCCCATCTCAGCATGTGTAGGGCAATTAATAGTCTTATAAGAGGCATTTGAGGGGAGGAGGAAGGAAAGTGTGCAGGAATGAGTAAATAATAATAAAAAACAAAAGAAAAACCCAAAAACTCCTTAAATATGCCAAAAAAATATTTTAGTCTTGAAAACCCAGTGGAGTAATCCAAAGTTAGAATTAACTTGACATTAGTGGGTTTGGGCTTTTATTTATACTTGGTTTCAGACAGTCTCCAGAAGCTGGGAGAGTTCAGCAGGGACACAAGGCTTAGGCATTTCTAGGTCTTGAACCCCTCATTCACAACCAGTCAGCTTTTATCTTATTTGTCTCTGTCTCCACCTGTTCAGGTATGAAGCGGCCTTTGAGCCCATCTCCCCCCAGTGAGAAGGAGCCCCCTCTATCTGGAACTACTGAGTGTCCCCCTCGCCCTCTGGAACCACCGAAGCCCAAGAGGGAAAGAAAACGGCCATCATACACGCTCTGTGACGTCTGTAACATCCAGTTGAATTCGGCGGCCCAGGCCCAGGTGCACTGTGGGGGACGGGCCCACCAGAGGCGGCTTCGGCAGCTCAGCTTGGGGAAGACCCCCTCAGGGCCAGGTCAGTGTGGAGGCCACTGCTCCCTTAGGGGGACTCTGGATCTGAAGGCTCCCTTTGTGGGAGTTTTGAGTCTGAGGCTCCCTCAGATACCTTTTGTTTTGTGCCCTGACAGTCCTTCTTTGGGGTCTCTCTGGATCTGAGTCTCTAGGCCTGAGGCTTCACCTTAAGGTCTTTTGGATCTGGGGTCAGTCTTATGGGTCTGTTAGAGCCAGGAGCTATATACTAATTCCTGGCTGGGGCCCCCTGGCAGGATCAGTCTTTTAGATAAGTGCCTGATATGAGGGACCCCAGGCTCCTGTCTCTGAAGACAGTTTGGCGAGATGCATGGTGCTTGAACTAGGGGACCTGGGGAAGGCCCACAGCCTTTGGCCCCTGGTCCTCTGGCCACGATTCCTGCCTGGACCTTGGCTGGGGTGACTTTGCAGAGGTTTGACTGTGAGCGCTGGAGGGGCAGCTGCTCCAAAGCGGATTTCTGGGTAAAACGGGTGAATGCCTCTGTGAGTGTGATCCCACCTGACAGCACATGAGGGCCAGGGGCAGGAAATAGGAAGAGCTGGGCTGCTGCTGGCAGGGGACAGATTCAGAACCAGCCCAGCGTGGCGGGAAGGACTGCAACTTCTGCCTGGCTCCTGGGGGTCACCACTGGAAGCCCACTTTGCAGCCCTGACATGAGATTTGCTTGTGGGTGGCATTCTGGAAGACTAATCTGGAGGACTGCCTGACTGTTGGGTCAAGATGCCCAGGCACCCACTGTGTCCCTGTACCATGGTTGGGGCTGTAGATAAATGAGGCCCAGTCTCCCCACCATCACCCTCCCCTGGGATTGAGTCTGTCTCTTGGACTAGACTCAAAAAGAGATGTGCTGAGGGTACCTAATGGGCCATACCCCTGGGGTTCAAAGAATAAAGAACACTTCTGTCTGGGAGCCCCAGACAGATCTCTTGAAGGTATGCCCTGGTGCCTGGGGATTTGGGTAAGGGGGAGGGGGCGTTCTAGGCTGAGGTTACTATATATGCAAAGGTGGGTCGTACTCTATTGGCTGGTGCTAACACCCTCACCCAAGCATGTGGTGCTGGATACCAAGGTGTGTCTCAACAAGAGTGTCCCTGGGTGCACAGATGCCTCTGAAATGTGTATGGATGTCTGTCTGGGTTCAAAAATCTCTTCTTAATTCAAACATTTATTGACAACTTACTATGTGCAAGCTGCTTTGCGGGCAGATATTTTTAAAAGACTTCCTCCTCCCTTGTCAGAAAAGAGATGCCTAAATAAATATATAAGCAAACGAGTTTATGCCAAGATAACTGTACCCTTATTAGAGGTAGGCACTCTTGCTGCATGAAATCAGAAGGAAAGATGAATCTCGATGAAGTCAGGCATAGCCTTGGAGAGAAGACCAGGAAGCTGGGTCGAGGAGAGGAGCGAGGGAGTTCCAGGCAAGAGAAACAGGCTGAGCAAATGCTCAGAGCCCCAAGAGCCCCAGGGCTTCTGGGAGCAGTGGACAGTGTGCAGGGTGAGGCGGGCATGGCAGGAGATGAACAGGAGATGCTGTGAAAACTGCAGCCAGGCTGGTATTTGGCCTTTGTTCCAAAGGGACCTGCATCTCTGAAGGGTTCCGAGCAGGGTGGTCTTCTGAGTATGGTTTGTGTTCTCAGGTATCTCTGGCAAGGGGCAGGCACGTGAGGTAAGAAAGTGAGAATGGGTGGAGGACACCAATTCTGGACAATTCTGGAACCTTTTCTGCAGCACATCTTGCAAAATGTGGTGATTGATGGGTGGTGGGGAGAGTGTGGAGAGGGTCAAGGATCTGATTTAGCCAACACTTGGGGGACCATTCAGTCGTCAGAGATGGGGAGGCTGCGAGGGGAGCGGGCGCAGGACCAGAAAGCCAGGGTTAGGTGAGAAGGCCAGTTCTATGGCCCAAGAACATCATCAGGCCGTCTTGACACAACCTCCTCTGGTGGTTTGTGCTACCTGCCCCTCTCCTGTGCCTGCCATCCCCAAGAGGTGTGAGGAGAAAAGGTCATAGAAAGTGCCAGGATGCTCCTGGCCAGAAACGGGGACAGAATGTCCCTTATCTAACTGCTTTCTCCCCACAGTGTCCCCCTGAGAGCTGAGGAGGTGTAGGAGACAGGATGTATGGAACTTCAGTCCACCCAGTCATCTGTCTGTCCTTTACCCATCCTCAAGCCCCAGGCCATCCCTGTGCAGACCCCACACAGGGTGCAGGATACCCCATGGAGTAAAACTCAGTGCCTGCCCTCCAGGTGTTTCCAGTTAAAGTGGCAGACAGTCATGGAACCAGACCTTTACAACAGCACGCTAAGTGACATGGGAGAGTGACAATTGTGCTTGCATGAGAGAGGGCTCCTTGGATTTCTGGGAACCTTGTCATTCTGGAAGGAGTCCTGGTAGTGCAGTGATTAAAACACCAAGTCATCCCTCCATAGAAAAGAGATGTGGCAGTTGGCCGCCAGAAGACTATGACACAGTTCCGCTCTGTCTTGTAAGGTTGTTAGGAGCTGAATATTTGATTCAACTCAATGGCAGTTTTGTCACTCTGGGGCGGCTCCTCCCCTCCCTCTGTTGGCCTGCTTAACTCTATGCCCTGCTTTGGGCCGTGACCTCCCAACATTTCTTTCCTGGATCTCTCCTCTCAGCCATACGGACCCAGCCGGAGGGATGGACACCTAGCAGCTGACCCTGAGGTGGGGGTGGGTGAGAGGAAGTATTTAAGCGACCCTGAGCCACTCTGAATGCCTCTCCCAGCTTTGCCCCTGGTAGAGACCTACCTGCTGGCCAGGGTCTGTCTAGCTACAGACACCGCCCTTGGGATGGCTGACAGGGGAACCTTCTGGGAAATGAGATCACATTTACTTTTAGGTTGTGAGAGGCTTGAGGCTAGTGTGGGGAATCCTTACCACACTTCTTTATTCCCACAGATGCACTATCCATGACTCCATAACACAGGAAGTCTCTGTCCTTTGTAGGTAAAAGAGAAGGCTCTGGGGGCAGGGGTCACCCGTCAGAGGCTCCCTCTCTGGAGGCGTCCTGAGCTGTCACTTTGATTAGAGGTCTGTGGGGCTGGCAGCTTCCACAGTGACAGCCCTGCACAGGCAGTGCGGTGGGGACCCTCTCCTGCTTGCGTCTGTGGAGAGAGGAGACATTGGGGGTGGGAGGTGACTCTCTCTCTGAGCGTCTCTGCCAACGCCTGGGGTTACAGCCCTCCTTGCTCGGTGACACCCAGCCCCCCGAATCCTCACCTCCGAGCCCTGAGTGACCGTCCCAAGCCCAGAGCTAGTCTGGGGTACCCTCAAAGGTAACAAGATAGGGAAACACCAAGTACCCACCCCACACCCGGGTCTCCCCTCCTCCAAGGCCACTATCTGCATCCCCTCCCCTACTCCCACACAGGAGGCCCTTTCAGCCTTTAGGAAGGTGTCTGCAGCTATCTTTCATCCCCTTCTCTCAGATGGATCTGGGCCAGGAGTGTCATCCCTGCTCTGTGGCCCTGCTTACCATCACACACATGCAGGCACACACACATGCACATCTAAACAACGTCGGATGTTTGTCAGATGTCTCCAGAGAGAGAAAGGTTTGCCCACTGACGTGGATGTTGGGCTAGCACCTGAGAGGCTACCTGGGCAGGACCTATCATCCACCCCAACCTGAGGCCCACCATCTGCTTAGCCCCCTGAACTGTTCACAAAGTCTCTCAGCAACGTTCAGCATCAGCCTCACACAAATCCAGATGTTTCAGATTCTGACTTTTGTGGTCATGGTGGTATTATATCTGTTGAGTCCACTACAATTTACAGGGACCCTGTGAACTATAGCTAGATAGAACCCTGTCCTATCTTCAGCCAGTCTCACTGTCTCTGACACACCTGCCCCATTGCCACAGTCACTGTGTCAATCCGTCTCATCTGGGCTCCTCTCCTGTGCTGACCCCCAACCCTTCCAAGCATGATGTCTTTTTCCAAGGACTGGTCCCTCCTGGCAACACACCCAAAGTATGTGAGATGGAGCTTCAAAATCTTTGCCTCTAAGGAGGTTTCATCTTCCCTAGGAAAGACCTATTTGTTCTCTTTGTAGTCCATGGTATGTTCAATACTTTTCTCCAGTACACAAAGGTATCAGTTCTTCTTCTGTCATCCTTAGTCACTGTCTAGCTCTCTGATGCATAGCAAATAATTGAGAAGACCATGCCCTGGATCAGGTGCACCTTAGTTTCTACACTGATATCTTTACTAAGCACTCTGGTGAAGTCCCTGACAGCAGACTTTCCCAAAGCAGTTTGTCTTTTGATTTCCTGAGTGCAGGTGCCAAGAGTGTTGATTGTGGAACCTCAAGCAAGCTAAAATTATTAACAACTTCAATCTCTTCCCCATCCATCATGTTGCTGACAATTGGCACAGTGGTGAGAAACTTTGTTTTCTTGATGTTGAAATGCAATCCATTTTGAAGACTGCCTTCCTTGACCTTCTGCAACAGAAACTTCAGGTCCTCCAGTTTTGGTGAGCAAGGTTGTATTATCTGCATAATTCAGGCTGTTAATGAGTCTTCTTCCTCCAATCCTGACGCCACATTCATCCTCATAAAGTCCAGCCTTCTGAATCATCTGTTCCACATATAGATTGAAAACATATGGAGAAAGGATACATCCCTGACACACTCCTTTCTTGATTTTGAACCATGCAGTGTTTCATTGATCTGTTCTGACAACTGCTTCCTAGTATAAATATAGGTTTCACATGGGCACAATCAGATATTCTGAGATTCCCATTCTTCTCAAGGTTAGCTTAAATTTGTTGTGATCCACACAGTCAAATACTTTTGCATAGCCTTAAAACACAATAGACATTCTTCTGGTACTCTTAGCTTTCAGCCAAGATCCATCTGATACGGCCCTTTTGAAACTCAGCTTGTGTTTCTGGCAATTCTCTGTTGATGTACTGTTCCAGTCACTTTTGGATAATCTTCAGCAAATTTTTGCCTCTGTATGATATTAGTGATATTGTTCAATAATTTTCACCCTCTGTTGCATCACCTTTTTTGGGGGGATGGGAATATATGGATCTTTTCCAGTCAGTTGGCCAGATTGCTGTCCTCCACATTTCTTGACACAACCAGGTAAGTACATCCAGGGTAGCATCTGTTGAAATATGTCAGTTAGTATTCCATCAATTCCTGGGGCCTTATTTTTGCCAATTCCTTCAGAGGAGTTTAAACTTCCTCCTTCATCACCATTGCTTCTTGATTATATGCTGTTCCATGAAGTTTCTTCTGTGTCAACCAGCTCTTTTTGGTACAGTGACTCTGTGTACTCCTTCCATCTTCTTTTGATACGTCCTAGATCTTTCAATATTCTGCACAAAGCATCCATAAGTATTGAAAATTGAGGGTTGAATTGCTCTTCAGTTCTTTTAGGTTAAGAAATGCCGAGTGAGTTCATTTCTTCTGATTTTCTGACTCCAGTTCTTTGTACATTTCCTTATAATACTTTGCTTTGTCTTCTCAAGCTCCTTTTTGAAATCTTCTGTTCAGGTCCTTAACTTCCTGATTTCTTTCCTTTGCTTTGGTTTCTCCATGTTCTAGTTCAATAGTCAGAATCTCTCTGACATCCATCTTGGTCTTTTCTTCCTCTGTCTTTGTAATGACATTTTGCATTCTTCATGGATAATTTTCTTGATATCATCCCACAGCTCACCTTCTCTTTGTTCATTAGTGTTCAAGGCCTCAAATCTGTCCTTGAGACGGTTTTTAAATTCAGATGGGATAGACTCAAGGTCATATTTTGGTTCTTGTGAATTTTTAATATTTTTAGCTTTAGTTTGAACTTGCACATTAGTATTTGATGATCTTTTGACACAATCAGCACCTGGCCTAGTTTTCACAGCTGATATTGAGCTTCTCCAACAATTCTTTCCACAGATGTAATCAATCTAATTCCCATGCAGTCCATCAGGTGAGGTCCAAGTGTATAGTCACCATTTATGTTTTTTATAAAAGGTATTTGCAAAGAATAATTGATGCTACAAAATTCTCTTATCTCCAGCCTCATTTTTGTCAGATGTCTGTATTTTTCTACTACTGATCCTTTCTCTCTGTTCTCAAGTTTTGCATTCCAGCCACCAATTATTATTAATGAATCTTGGTTGCATGTTTGATTGATTTCCGACTGCAAAAGTTGGTAGAATCTTCTATTTCCTCATCTTGGGCTCTAGAGTGGTATTAACAGGGCTTCCTTATATGTATATGGATATTATTCTATCACACAGAATGTTGTATTTCAGGAGGGACCTAGAAATGGGGTTTTTTTAACTATGAATGTGATCCTATTTTTCCTCACTTTTTCATTTTCGGCATAGTAGATTATATGATTATTTGATTCGAAATGGCCCATGCCAATCCATCTCAGATCGCCAGGGCCTAGTATGTCAATATTTATGCATTCAATTTCTTCTTTAGTAATGTCCAATTTTCCTCTAATTCCTTTATCACACATTCTTGCCCCTCTCCCACCTGAGAACAGAGACAGAGCATTAACTTTTCAGGGAGTGTGGAGGGCAGCTGACTCAGAGAAGGCAAGCAAGCTCTCAGAGGAGATGATTTACAGGGGCTCAGGACCCTAGGCCACTTGTCTTGATGTTCTTAACTGAAAATTAGGCAAAGTACCAGCCATTTGTTACCTCCTCACTTTTGCTTGGAGGAAGGGGAACTCTTAAAGCCATCTAGTCCCTCCTCTTATCTCTGGCAGGACTGATGCAGCCAACACACTTAAGTACACACACACCCTAGTCCCATCATCCACTACAACATAAAGATGGGGGAGAAAAGGGGATTTCAGGAATGAATGTGGTTTACAGAAAGAGCCAGAAGAGCCTTGGGTGGGAAGAAGCTAAGGGGCATAGAAAAGCAGAGGTGGGGTCAGACTACAGTGGATTTCAGGGCAAAGATGGCTGTGGTTAGACTGTCCTGTGAGGCTGGAGGATGGTGGGGCTGAGGAAGAAGTCAAGGTGCACACGCTGAGGCTCTACTCATCTCCTTCTCTCCAAATCTTTGGTTCCAGAAGCCTCTGGCTGACTTTTGGAACCCAGAGATCAAAGACCTTGAGATCAGGTCACGCCTGAGTCACTAGCTTGATGAGCTCCTCACCCCCTACTCCCCGCAGATGGATTAATTTCAGTCTCATCAGGAGGCCCTGGAAGCCTTCCAGTCTGTCCCCTATCTCTTCAGTGTCTCCTTGGGTCACTGGTTCCTCCTCAGCACAATCCACACCCAAAAGGGGCTTGGGTGCATGTTTCAAAGGACCTATACTTCCCCCAAGGCCATTGGAAGTCCTTCCTGAAGTCTAAACAGTGCCTCCTGCTGCTATTCTTGGCTGCTTAAGTGGCAGATGATCAAAGTGTCCACATTCCCTTTGGACACCCATCCTGCTGTTTCCCCCGCCCCCAGTGTGAACCTGACCATCAGCACCACCCCCTCCCCTGCCCTAGGGACCACCAGGCAAGGCCTGGCCTGTCTGGGTGGAGAATTAGGGGGCTTAGCTCAAATCCCTGGCCCAAAGAAGACAAAGATTCCATCTGTGTCTCTGGGTAGGTTAATTAGTTCTGGGCTTGAGTTTCCTTCCTCTCTGACACAAGCAACTCCTTCCCGCCCCCCCAGCCCCTTCCTAACAAACCTGTTTCTAGGAGCTGCCGCTGCCAATCCCTCCCCTAAACCAAGGCCTTCTTTGTGGCTAAAGCATTGGCTGCTCCAGATTACAGGTTATTGTCTGGTGGAGACAGGATGCTGAGGGGGGGTTGGGACTGAGGCTTGGAATGTGAGACCGGATCCAGCTGTGGGTTGGCTGTCTTCTCTGCCCCCCACCCTGTCCCACATCCTCCCACCCACCAGGTACTCAGGTGAGTCGCCAGCCAGCCACTTTTCTGCAAGAGGAGGGGACAGAAAACAGAAGAGACAGGGCTGAGAGGGAGCAGAGGAGGGCATCTGGGTTCTGCTGGTCAGATGAACAGCTCCTCTTGGCCTGACCAGGTGATAAGTCCAGAGCCCAGGTAGTGGCCTCAGAGGGACGGCATGTCTGGGCTCTTTTCTTCCA
Source organism: Elephantulus edwardii (assembly GCF_000299155.1). Classification (NCBI taxonomy): domain Eukaryota; kingdom Metazoa; phylum Chordata; class Mammalia; order Macroscelidea; family Macroscelididae; genus Elephantulus; species Elephantulus edwardii. The sequence continues at coordinate 1,048,069 of NW_006400090.1, read as the reverse complement.
TGACCAAGGCTCTGTGATGGAGTGATAACTCTTCTCTGAGTCCCTTCAGCAAAATTAAGTAAATCTAAGGACATGGAGGGGAGAGGATGAGGAAGGCTCGATAGGACAGTTCCTGCTTCAGCAGCAGCAAGCTCCAATGTAAGAGAGCAGAAAGAACTTTCCAGAAAGCAGAGGAGGGACTTGAAACAGCTTCTTCCCTGGAGAATTCTGTGTGCAAAATCATCTAGTTCCATCACGTAAGAGGCACTAGTCAGGGACCCTGCTCAGAGTTGGGGTCATTTCCTGATACCCTCCCCATCTCCACATTCATCCCTTACTGTCACACCTAGGGAAAGAAGGGCCCTTGTCTTCCCACCTGTGCTTGTGACAGGGAACCATGAAGTGGACAGCCCTTCCTAGCGAAGGAGACAGGGCCCAGTAATGTGTAGCTTCCCAGATAGGACCTAGAGTCCCTCCCTCTCACCCTCCCCTTCTGCCCCTTGCATTCCCTCTGTCACTCTCTGGCTGGGTTTCATTTGCTCCTCAGCGCTCCGTGTGGTGCTTCTGAAGACAGAGAATGCTCTTGGGTGAGTACTGAGGCCGCCTGAACTGGGGGCTTGGGGGGAGATCTGGAGACAAGGGAGCCAACAAGGGTGGTCCTCCCCTCTGTCTCTAGCCCTTTTCCTTCTTTCTTTACCTGCTGTTGTTGGCCCTCAAAAGTCATTTGTCTGGAGACTACTGTGAGTAGTCAGAGAATCTTTGGTATCTCTTCCTAAGGCCAGGGCTGGGCAGGGAGCCCTAACTCAGGATGAGAACAAAGATAGGATGGGGTGGCCAAAATGAGTAGAGGGCCGGAGGTCTATCCTGAGGAAATTAGGAGTGTTCCAGGCAGATGTATGTCCTCAGGACTTGAGTCAAAGCTTCTGGGTATCAAACTGTACCTTCAACCCCCTCCTTGGGCCCTCCAAAGAGTGTTAGGGAAAGGGAGAGCTCTGAGGGAGCTGAGGAGGGACCTGTTTGGGTGACGGAGGGACAGAAGCAGAGGGGCACAGCCAGGAATCGAGATGGTCTCCTTCCTGAGGTCCAGCCACTGTGCTTGGGTAGACATCAAAATCTCAAGCTTTATCCACGCTCATCCCCCACAGCAAAGGAAACAGCCATATAGCTTCTTTAAAGGGCTGTATCTGAGAGTCCCTGCCATGGAGGCAAAGGTCTAAGGCTGTGGGGCTGGGCTTTGAGGTCTTCTCAACATATCCCGTGAATGCTAGGTGGCCCAACGAGGCCTGGGGGCTCTGGAGAATGTGGGCTAGCCCCAGGTCTTGGTTCGATCTTCTCCCTCCTTGCCTTGGGCTCTCCCTCTCTCTCCTGAATTCACATTTTATTTTAAGAGTTTTGGGTTTTATCTGTGACACAAATGGCAACTTTCCATTATGTAAAGTGTGTGTGTATCTCTGGGAGGACCCCACCATCTGCCCCTAGAACTGTGTAGCAGGCACACGAGACAGACTAGTAGACATGCTCTGTGCTGCGTCTAGGAGTTTATGTGTGTGTCGGATGCATTTGCTTGTGGACAGGGAGTGTGTGTGTACCCTCCCTTGAGCGTGTGTCTGTACATCTCATTTGTACAGTCATCTCTCTCCGCGCAGGGGTGTGTGCTGCCCTGCGATGGCTCTGTTGTCTCTATATGCAAAATGTACCCAGGATCTGTGTGTCCCAGTGCACTGCTCCCTCGGGCCATATATGATCTGAGTGTCTTTGTTGCTCCTGCTGGTCTGTGCGTGTACACGCATGCTCATGCGCAGTGTCTGTGCGCATGTGGGTATTTGTCTGGCCCTGCCTGATGGACAGATCAAAAGATCGAGTCATAGGAATATGGATATAAGTGTGTGCTTTGGTGTCTGTGACGGGGACTTTCTTCCAGTTATGGTGAAGCAGCAAGATGTGCTTCTCCCAAATCCTCTGCCTTGGGGTGACAGCGTGATGTTATTTCTGAAGACAGTTGCTCTGTGTCCCCACTCCAGCCTTGGTTGGATTTCTAGCGCTCTTATCTGAATTGTTTATTCATGTTTGACCAGTTACTAACCTACTCTCCTGAGGCAGCTGTCCACTATGCTGGGGGCCCCATTGGGGACCTCTGCCAGGGTTGAAGAGGCACTGCTTCTCAAAGCAGTGGCCAGGGGGCCTGCTCTGTGGCAAGATGCTATCCAGAAGCCTCCCCACCTGCCCCGATCTCACCCTTTTGGGAGTGAAGGATTCTAGACCCTTTGTGCTGTGTAGTGTCTGCCATCCAGGAGCGGATGTGGGAGCTGAGATGTCTCTCTGCATGTAGCTAGGAGCCAGGCAGTTCCAGGTGTGTGTGACTCTTGTGTCACACAGGTGTGTGTACATGTGTGTGCCCGTGGCTATCCCTGGCTCTGTGCACTTCCAATTTCACTTCATGTTCTTCGGTCCCCACTGCTGAATGCCCTTCCCTCTCCTACAAGTTGACATATCCTCGGTGAAGCCTCAGCGACTCTCCCCTCCGCTCCGCAGACCACCCTTCGCTCGCTAATTGCCCACTCCGGCTGCGATCCCAAAGCACTTTGTTCAGAGCTCTGAAAGTTCCAGGAAAACTGGTCTCCCTGGCGCTATACCTGTGAGTCTCAGTGAGCGCCTCTCTAGCCGCGGGGTCAGTGATGGAATTGGTGCAGAGGGAGCTTCTTGCCTGCGGTCTAACCTCGGGCACTCCTGCTGCAGCGAGAGTGCTGAGAGGCGGCCGCTGGTGGTGCGGGGCCCGCTCGCGGGGCCGGAGCCGCACGTGCGCGCGGCCAGGTGGGCTCCGTCCGCGCGGCGCGCCCGCCCGCGCCCCGGCCCGCGCCCGCTGCTGGCGCCTCTTCGCCCTGGTTACCGCTAGTGGCTGCTGTCGCTCAGCGGAACCCAAGGAGACCGCGGCCAGAGCGTCCACCACCCAAGATGGTGGCTCCCGTATCTCCGTGAGTGTGTGCCGGGCGGGGAGAGCCTGGGGCGGGCTGGGAGCCGGGACGGGGCGCCGCCTCCCGGAGCTTCCCGGCCGGGGGCGGGCGACCGGTAACGGGATCCCGCGGGCGGGCGGGGAGCGGCGGGGTGAAGGCCCCGGGCCTCTGTGGGATCAGTCCTAGCGCTCCTCCACGACGCACCCCCCCAGAGGAAGTTCCCCAGCCCTCCCGTCCCAGCCCCTAGAGAGCGTGGCCGAGGGGTTCCCGAGGAGCCCCTACTCCCCCAGGCAGCGCCCCAGCCCTACGAGCGTCTGCAGAGTGAACTTCTCCGAGTGGGAGTTCCCGAACTAAAGGGGCCCAAAGGAGCCTGGGGAGGAGGCCGGAACCGCGATCCTGGGGGTGAAAGACATACTATGAGTTTAACATGTTGGGGTAGGAGCGACAGGGACTGATCTTAGACCACATAATCGGCTCAGAGGCCCCCCAAGTTGTACACTCCCCTCTAGCTGACCAGGGTGTCGGGAGGTTTATGGAGAGGTTGGTGCCTCGGTACCCTTGGTCACCGAAGGAACCAACATAAACAGTTCCCATGAGTCATTTCTGACTCATGGGGCCCCTCAATGTGCGTCAGCGTAGAATGGCCCCAGAGGTTTTGCAATGGGCTGGTTTTCTGGAAGGAGATCACCAGGTCTTTCTTCCGAGGTGCCTGTGGCAGAACCCAAACTGCAACCTTGTTTTGGTTAGCCAATGAGCATGTTAACTGTTCACACCATCTTAGAACTCTAAACCAATGTCATCTCAAATTTATTTATACCCACCCCCTGTCCGGTCTAGCCTACTCAGATTAGGGTAGAATGTCAGTGGATTTTGACATTTTTGGTTGGGTTTTTGGGGTGTTTGTTTTGTTTTTTTAAGAACAGTGCTGTCAAACAGAGCTTTCCAGAATGATTTACATGTTCTTGATCTGTGCTGTGTAGTTAGTACAATAGCCACTATCCCCAGTTTTAGAATCTCTACCTTCCCATGCCTTTCTCTACTTATTTATTCTCTTGTTTGTTTTTTAAAAAATTAAAAGCACCCTAGTTCTAAGGCTCCCTTTGTCCCTATGTGGAATGTGGCCAGACAGCCAGCTTTTGGGCAGGCAGAAAGGATCTGACAGGTTTCCAGAAGGGTGTCATGCTGGCCTCGTGCCCCCTCCCTTTCTTAGGTCCTGTGGGCGGTGGGTTGGACAAGGTCACAGAATTATGGAATCCTGGGAGGAAAGGATGTCAAAGGCAGCTGTTTTAAACACCCAACAGGTGCCCAAGTGCCCACTCCATTGCTGTCTCTTCTTGGGGCTTGCTCTTCCTTATTCATTCATTCATTCCCTGCATTTTGTGGAGCACCTGCTGGGTACCAGACACTGTGCGCAGCTCTGGGGCTCAGGCAAGGACAAGGCAGTTAGTTACCTTTCCTGCCCTCGGAGATTGTACATTTCAGAGAAAGTAGCAGCCGGGCAACAGAGCCGTGCTGAAAAACAAAGCAGAGATTTGTGAACAATGAGGAGTGCTGAGAAGGGAACAAACACACGCAGTGACAGAAAAGAAAGCTGACTTCTGGGAAAGGACAATCAGGGAAGACTCCACTAAAGAGAGGGTAGGTAAGTCCAGAGCAGAGGAGTGGTAGGGACAGTGTGGGCACAAGGCCTGAGGGGAACCTGGCACTAAGTGAAAGAGAAAAGGTCTCTCTGTAAGAGGAAGGGGGAGAAGCTCAAGTGGTCACTCTAGAGCTCAGCAAGGCGCAGGCAGGATCTTACAGACCTCTAAAAGGGTCCTGGTGCTGGCCTCCAAGCCAAAGGAAGTCACAGAGTGGTTTTAAATACATTACTGGCCTCCTCTAAGCCATCCAGCAGATTCCAGCTCATAGCAATCTTAGGAGACAGATCCTTGCTAAGTTCCCTCTAGGGTTCCTAAGGCCATAAATCTTTATGGGAGCAGAATTTGCATCTTTCTTCCATAGCGCAGCTGGTAGTTCAGACTGCTCCCTTTTCAGTTAGTAGCCCAATGCTTAACTGTAGTGCCACCAAGACTCTGTGACCTCATCATTTGTTGTTGTTGCGTACTGTCAAGTCAGAACTGACCCTCCAGCCGGTTTTTGGAGGCAGTAAATCACCCTCGAGGAGAATGCCCATGCCTCCTGAACAGCTGATGGATTTGAACTGGGTGCCTTTGGGTTGACAGCAAAATTTTTTGTTGTTGTTGTGCGCCATCGAGTCAGAACTGTCCCATACCTGACCCTCCAGTAGGTTTTCAGAGGCTGTAAATCACACAAGAGACTACCCATCATCCTTCTCCTGAGAAGCATCTAGTGGATTTGAACAGCGTAGCTTCTTACCACTAGGCCACCAGAGCGCTCAATATATTACCAATTGTTGTTGTTGTTGTTGTGTACTGGAGAGTCAGAACTGACCCATAACAGACCCTCCAGAGAGTTTTCAGAGACAGTTAATTGCTCAGAAGAGGATTATTCATCCTTCTCCTTCAGAGCAGCTGATTGGCCTCGAACCACGTGCCTTCAGGATTGCAGTGCAGCTTCTTGTTACTAGGCCACCTGAGCTCCCTTGTATTACCACTAGCACATTTTAAAAAGCTCCCTCTGACTGCTGCAGGCTACAAGTGGAAACCCACAGATTCATCAAGAAGTCATTGATCTTGTCCAGGCAAGAGATGAGACAACTTGGATGAGGAGGATGGCCATGGTATGGAGGGAAGGGAAGAGCTGGAGGTAGAACATGGGAGGGCAAGTCAAGGTTGGAGGAGCAGGTTTCTGACTGGAGCATGTGGGTGGGTGGGAGCCATTTCACAGGAACAAACTGAGAGTTCCATGTGGACAAGTCGGGAAGGCGGTTGGATGCAGAGGTATGGTGCCCGGGGCAGAGGTCCAGGCTGGGGTTATGGGTGTAAGAGAGGTCAGCACAGATGGCTCTGAAACGTTAGGGCAGTTTGAGATTGGGGAAAGGAAAAGGTGATGACGTTGGAGGCTGAGGCCTGGCTGAGAGGGAGAAAGCAAACTAGAGGATGTGTGGTGGTGGGAAATAAGAGAAGACAGAGTTTCAGGGAGGATGTGGTAAGCAGCACCAGATGCCTTCGGAGTCCAGAGGAAAAGGAGCAACAGGCTTCACAGGCATCTGGTAACTGAGAGGGGCTTCCCCTGGGAATCCGCTCATCTGCCCTCCCACCACCCCACTGCATGCCAGGCCCCAAGTACCAGGGGTCATGCACTGCTTCCTCGGAGTTCATCTACTCAGTGCTCCCCAAAAATGGCTCATATGAGTCAAAAGTCACCCTTTCAAATAACTGATGTTATTGAGAGGCACCTCTGTGCCCAGCCCTGTACAGGCACTTAAATGAAAACAAGCAAACCAAACTAATAATAACAACAAAACCAGTTGGCATCAAGTTGATGCCAACACATGGTGACCCCATGTACGCACAATGAGAACTGCCCTCCATGGGGACTTCAAGGCTGTGACCTTTTGGAAGCAGATTGCCTGGTCTTTCTTCCAAGGCGCCTCTGGAATAAATGAACATGTGTGGTCTTGACCTTCTAGAAGCCAAGTGCAGAGATATTGAAAGAAGCCCTGGATTCACCATATTGTTAATTTAGGGGAGATGAGGTCCAGGTTGAAGAGGTCAGAGAGCAAGAATAAATAAAAGTTAGGCAGAGAAAGATTTCTATCAAGAATTCCAGGGATAGAGGATAAAGGCAAGAACAAAGTGACAGCTGAGTTTGTGCGAGAACAGGAAGCCTTTTAGAGTTGGCTGAGCAGACTGGAGTGGTAGAAGGCTCTAGGGTACACAGAGGTTGGGGAGGGTCTCCTTGGTTCATAGTAAAGTAGACAGGTAGGCAGTGGGGCAGCATGGGAGAGCTGGCACAAGGGAGTGGTACTGCTGTGTGGGTTGGCTTTGGGAAATGACAGGCTGGACAGCATGTAGGACAGAGGCAGATAGAACTGGGCCTCAGTGGTCAGGAGGACCTGGATTCTCATCCTTCCTCAGCCACTTACTAGTTCCAGAATCTCACACAGGTCACCTGGGCTGATTGAGTCTGAGTTTCCTCCTTTGCCAAGTCAGAAGGCCTCCCTCTCAGAGGACTTGCAAGAATCATTGTCAGTAGGGAATTCTGGTAGCCTAGTGGCAAGAAGCTGCACTGCAATCCTGAAGACACATGGTTTGAATCCACCAGATACTCTGCTGGAGAAGGAGGGGCAATCTTTTCCCTGTGCCCGTCGGATCCGATTTGATGGTACATAACAAAACAAACAAAAGTAAAAAAAAAAATCATTGTCAGACACTCAGCATAGGATCTGATTCCACTCACACCTAAGAAATGACAGTTACTGTTGTTTTTAGGCCTGTGGAGGAAGGGACAGATATGAAAGAGAATGAGGAGTGGAGTTGGCAGGTTTGAGGCTCGATTGGCCTTCTGGTCCTCAGTTGTCCAAAGTTGGGGACTGGAGGAGCGGTGACAGAAGGGAAGTGAAGAATAACCTCTGAGCTCCTTCAAGCCCTGCCATGTTCATGAGTGGCGTGTGTGCAGGAGAGGTACTCCAGAGGACACGCTCTCATTCCCGTCCCTCAGGAAGCAGCTCGGCTTTGTGCTGACTTCCTTCTGATGGACTAAATGATGGGCTGGAAGGACCACTTCTGATAGTCTGTCTCTGGGGCGCGATTTCCCTATTCTTACAGTTGTATAAATGGAATCTCAGCCCTTCTAGTTGTGACACTTCCAAGTTCTGAGCTGCTTCTGTCATCAAGGCCAAAGTCCTGGATGGAAAGAGACCCTTGGAGAGTCCTGGGATCCCGATAGCTCCAAAGAGTGCTGGACAATACTCTATGGCCATTTGCACACTCGGTCTACTCAACAGCCCCCGCCCCATTGAGTCCATTCTTCCTTCAGCTAGGGAGGGGTCTGTAGGCAGTATGAACCCTGTTACCCCATCCTAAACCACCCCACCACTGTGGACTCCCTAACACCTCTCCCTTGTCTCTTTCATCTCCAGTCCTTCACCGGTGAAGCAGGAATAAGCTTTCCTGAATAAGTTAGATGGATGGTCCCCATTAGCCTGGTGGGCTGCCAGTCTCCTGCCTGCCCACCAACGTCCCCTGCCAAGGAAGGTGCCTCTGTGTGTGGGGGAGGCTGAGGGGTAAGAGAAGTTGGGAGGGGGTTGGAGGTGCCCTGCTCAGCAAGCAGGAATGGTGCCTCCTGGGAAGAAACCAGCTGGAGAGGCCTCCAACTCCAATAAGAAATGCAAGCGTTACTTCAACGAGCACTGGAAAGAGGAGTTTACCTGGCTGGACTTTGACTATGAGCGGAAGCTCATGTTTTGCCTTGAGTGTCGCCAGGCCCTGGTACGGAACAAGCATGGCAAGGCTGAGAACGCCTTCACCGTGGGCACCGACAACTTCCAGCGCCATGCCCTGCTGCGCCATGTGACTTCGGGGGCCCACCGCCAGGCTCTGGCCTTCAACCAGGGCCACCCTGAGGGAAGGGGAGCCTACCCAGGCCTGGCTTCCACTCACACCTCTCGGGGCTTCAAGGCAGATGTGGATCCCGCCAAAGTAGCTGTGCTGACCACTGTGTACTGCATGGCCAAGGAGGACGTGCCTGATGACCGCTGCTCTGCCTTGCTTGAGCTACAGAGGTTCAACCTGTGCCAGGCATTGCTGGGCACCGAACACAGCGATTACTACAGCCCCAGGAGGGTGAGGGACATGCAGGTGGGTGACAGCCAGAGGCATATTAAGGACTTGGGGAGGGTGGTCACCTAGCCAGCAGGGCATAACCCGAGCATGCCAGGTCCTGCCCATTGCCCATCATGGACCAGGACACTTAATTCACACCTTTACCCATCGGGACCCTTACCAAGGGCCTGCTAGTTACCAGGTCCTGGGAAGGCTGCCTGCTAGAGACAGGACAGTGATAAAGCTAGACCAGGCCTGGTCCTGGAGGGCACAGAAGAACTCCCCTCACTACTTAGGCCAGAGTTTACAGACTTGTGGCCCTGGAGTATGATGAGTCCTCAGATGTGTTTGAGTCTCATAATGTTTTGGCGGTTCTTTTTCAATTCATTCCCAACTTGAAATATTGGGAGATTATGTATAAAAGTCCAGATTTGTGATGTCTGTGGAAAAGCTAGAAGGCACCCTGGTGGCACAGCAGTTAAGCACTCAGCTAATCGGAAGGTTGAACCCACCCAACGGCTCTGAAGAGAAGTAATCTGCTCCCTTAAAGATGACAGCCCAGAAAATTGTCTGAGGCAGTTCTGCTTTGTCACATGGGGTCACTTTGAGGTGAAATCAACTCAATGGCATGTAAAAACAGTAACTAAAAAGTTAGGACTCTGTGCTTCTACAGCAAAGAGTGGTGGAGTTGGGAAGCAGGACGCAGTTTGCTGAGGTCTTCGGCATCCCGGTGGTTTACCCCTGACCCACTCCATGCTCAGTGCCACCTGCATGGCTCCTGAGGGGCACAAGAGTTGTAACTTCTGGGGAAAAAAACAAAAACAAAGAAGAGTTGTAGTTTCTGGCCTTGGTACCAGCTGTGTGAGTGAAAACCCAGCTTTCGCAGAGCCCTTTGTGGTTCATAAAGCACTTTTACATTCATGAGTTCATTTGAGCCTCACATCAACCTAGGGAGGCAAGTAAGGCAAGTATTAGCTGGTTTGGGTGCCAAGTCTCAGGGGAAGTCACTTGCTCAGACTCACACTTAGCTAATAAGTAGCAAAGCCAGGATAATAAATCAGGCTGTGTTCCTTTCCCCCATCCTACATTGCTGGCCTCCCCCTCTCAGGACAAGCCTAACTCTGTCCTCTCTCCCTTTCTCTCCCCGGCTGCCCCAGGTGGCCATTGCCAGTGTCCTGCACATGGAGGACTGCCAGCGCCTGAAGGCATCCCCATATGTGGGACTGGTGCTGGATGAGACCAGGGACTGGCCCGAGTCCCACGGGCTGGCCCTGTTTGCCACTTCGGTGTCCCCTTGTGATGGTCAGTCTGCCACCACCTTTCTGGGCACTATGGAGCTGCAAGAAAGCGAGGCCACGGCCAGCCAGCTCCTGGACATCCTGCAGGCCTTTGGCGTGTCTGTTACCAACCTGGCCTGGCTCAGCTCCAGCCTCCCAAGCGACCGCCTGGGGAGTTTGGGTGCACAGCTCCAGGCCGCTTGCCCACTGCTTACCGAGTTACACTGCCTTCCAGGCCGAACAGACCCCAAGCCCCCTGCCTACCTGGGTGAATATGAAAGCATACTGGATGCCCTGTTCCGCCTGCACAGTGGTCCTAGTTCTCACATGGTCCCTGAGCTCCGAGCAGCACTGGACCTTGCAGCTATTGACTTGGCAGGACCGAGGCCCGTGCCCTGGGCCTCGGTGCTGCCTGTGGTGGAAGCAGTGGCTGAGGCCTGGCCCCGCCTGGTGCCCACCCTGGAAGCTGCAGCCTCAACCTCACCCACTGCGGGGACCTTGGCCCTCGCCCTTCGCCAGTTCACCTTCGTGGCCTTCACCCACCTGCTGCTGGACGCTCTGCCTTCGGTGCAGAAACTCGCCCTTGTCTTGCAGCCCGATGAGCCGGACCTGGCTCTGCTGCAGCCGCTGGTGATGACGGCCGCCGCCTCCCTGCAAGCACAGCGCAGCTCCGGTGGCACCCGCCTCCAGGGCTTCCTTCAGGAACTCCCCACCTCAGACTCCAGTGGGAGTGACGGGCCTTGCACCTATCTCGGTGTGGAGCTGGTCGGCTACTCCGAGGCGGCCGTCCGCGGCTTCGAGAGGCTGCGGGGGGCTTTCCTGGACTCCATGCGGACAGGACTGCGGGACTCCTACCCCGGGGCCTCGCTGGACGCTGTGGCCGCCTTCGCTACCATCTTTGATCCTCGGCGCTACCCGCAGGAGCCCGAGGACCTGGGCACCTACGGCGAGGGGGCTCTGCGCGTGCTGCTGCGCACGTTCGCGCCCGCCGTGGTGCCCCAGCGCGCACTGGGCGACTTCGCGCTCTTCAAGCGCGTGGTGTGCAGCCTGGGGCGGCTGGGGCCGCGCGCGCTCTGGGCCAAGCTGGCCTGCGAGCACTCAGAGCTGCACGAGCTCTTCCCCGACTTCGCCACCCTCGCTGCCCTGGGGTTGGTGCTGCCCACAGGCGCCAACCTCCTGGACAAGGTGGGCCGCAGCCGGGAGCTGCGGTGGTGGGGGCCCTCCGTGGGTGGGGAAGGCCGCAGCGGCCACGTGGTGAAGATCGCCGTGGATGGGCCCCCGCTGCACGAGTTTGACTTTGCCTTGGCCGTGGAGTTACTGGAGAGTGGATGGGGGGAGGGCATTACGCAGCTCACGTGAGGGCTCCCACCCCTTCTTCCTCTGCGGCCCTGGGGACCCTATGGGCCACGCTGGACTTAATCATGGTGCTGCTTCTAAGCTGACCTACTAACTGTGGCCTCCCTGAAGCTTGAGCCCCCCCCCCCCATTCTGTGGGTTCCCTCTGCTCCATGTCGGCTCTCTAACCCTGTCTCCTGGACTCTGAGGAGGCCAAGTAGGCAGATGTGCCGGGGTCTGGAGTCCCCCGAATGACTCCTGTTCTATCCAAAGTTTAGTGAGGAGTAGCTAACCTTTCCCCCATTAATAGTCTTGCTCCGAGAATTTGATCTTGGCAGGGGCTTGGGAAGTGGGAGTTTGGGGTAAAAAAAATGGGTCCTGGGCTGTTACTTAGCCCCACTCCTGCCAGTGCCCTCATATCTTCAGCTGAAGAGGGGAACTGAGACTTTATTCATTCTTCACACACCGCACAACATCCTCTCTGTGCACAGTCTAGTGGTTCCAAGGCACAGATCCGGAGGCTGACCTTGCCCTCCTTCCACCCCAATAGGCTGCCTGAGGGCTTTTTTTTGTACATAGTCTTGTATATTTAGACAAAAATATATAAATGTGAAATAAATCTATCCTATCTTTCATAGTGTTAACACCCAAAGATCTAAAAGGACTTATTTTGGTTTTGCAATGACAGGTCTAACAGAGTCCCAAGTAGATTGAATTTCTTTCTCATTTTTTATTTTTCCTTCCCCAAACTCTGGTTCTTCTCCAGGTTCTGACCCCTCCTTTGTCCTGGCCTTTAAAACCAAAGACTCCAGAACCACAGAGCTGTACCTGCTGCCCCTTGAAGACTGACCCAGGGCCTTCTGCTCCCTAGTGGGGCACTCTCCTCCTTCTGGTCTTCCCAGCCCCTCCTGTCACCCGACTGTGAACAGTGTGGGAATCAGGAGCGGGGCGAGAGAGTGATAGAGGAGGGCACCAGCATCCTGGGTTGGGTTTTCATTTACAATAAAGTGGAAGACCAGTGCACCTTGCAGTCTCCATGGTGATATGTGTCCGGGGCCCTGTGCTGGCTCTTCTGCCCTGCCCCCCCCATGCCTGGACCCTCCTTGGGGGTTATTTTAGCCATCCTGTTACCTCTGTAGGTGGGGAAGGGTCATTCTCTTGGACTGAGAGCCTTGCCCTGTGGACTCTACCTCTGCTTCCCCAGCTTTGAGAAGGGCCGTGGAAATAGACTATAGAGCCAAGGGACACTTTGGCCCAGCCTTGGCTGGGCTGCTTTGTGAAGAGGTGGACAGGAATTCTTGCCCTGGCTCCACACCCAAGATGTTCAGCAGGCTGCGGAGGTAGAAGGGCACCCCCTGGCACCTCACTTCAGACCTGCCCTTCTTCCTCCTGCAGCAGGCCCTGCCTCCAGTGCCCCCAGCCCCCTGCTGGCCTCCCTGCCCCTGCCCACTCGGCCTCTGCAGCCCCCGCTGGACTTCAAGCACTTGCTCGCCTTCCACTTCAATGGCGCTGCCCCGCTCAGTCTCTTCCCCAACTTCAGCACGGTACGGGCTGGGCTGGAGGGTGGAAGTCACACACCCAAATGGGGGGGGGGTAGGTCAGGAGGGCTCAGAGGGTTTTCCAGCAGCTGGATTTCCAAGAGTTCATCCTCCAGCATCTCCCCAAGTGAGTAGGTGAAACCCCTGGACCCCGTCCTTCCCTGGGCAGCTGTTCTTTGCTATTGAGTTGGAACCGACTAGAATCACTCAGGAGGAGAATGCCCATCTTTCTCCAGCAGAACCACTGATGAATTCGAACTGTCTGCCTTTAGGTTGGCATGCACAACTCCTTAGCCACTAGACCACAAGAACTAGGGAACAAAACAGCGTCACCTCCACCCCCACCACTGTGACTCTAGTTTCACTTGTGTTTTCATCTGTCTGCCTGTTTTTGTTTGTGTCTCTGTGGTCTTCGTTATTTGTGGACGTGTGGTTTAGGTGTCCAGTATGTGTGTTTATAAACAATTCTTGTGTGTCCATGTATCTGAGCATTCTTAGTCTTTGTGTGTGTGTATGGCATTTACATTTGGTATCTGCCTGGCCTCAGTGATTTTGTGTGGTTTGGGGGCCTAGGACGGTGTGACAAGAATTTGTGTATCTTTCTGCGTGTCTCTGTGGCTTGCAACTGTACCTGTAAACTTGTGTGCTATGTCCACACTAGTCTATGCATTTCCTTATGTGTATGTGTATGAATGAAGCATATAAGGAAGGTGGGTTTTTTACTCCATTATGTGTGTGAAGAATAATTTTTCCTCTCTTTTAATTTAAGAAACTCAAATGTAATCACTAATGAGGCCTACCCTGTCCCGAATGAGTCCACGTAATCCTGAAGGTGCCCTGGTAGTCAGTAGAGAAAGATGTCACAGTCCGCTTCTGTTAATACATAGTCTTGGACCCTATGGAGAATTTCTGATCTTTTATTCAAGTGGGTCAGCATTGACCCCAGGCAACAGTTTTGGGTTTTATTTTTTACACCATTCTCACAAGCTGGCCAGAAATTCTACCTCAGTGAGTCCTACCCTGCTCACCCTTCAGGGCTGTGTAGAGTCTTACCTAGTCCAGGGATTTTAGCGGGGCCCTCTGATCTTTGGTCCCCACTGTTACCTGCTAGCATGCTCACAGTTGAGGGCATGATCCCTCCGGGACACATGAAGTCACAGTTGTCTAACATGCTGTGTACCCTGCAGACCATTCTCTGAGGTGCTGTGAGAGTTGGCCTCTCTTCTGTGTCCAGGGAAGTCTCCAGAACCAGGCTCTTCTCAAAGCCTCTGAACTCCTCCTTTGGGAGCATTTAACGAGTTCCTCTTCTTTTTTTAAATTTTTTAAATTTTATTATTTTTCTGTGTGTACCATCAAATCAGATCTGACTGGTACAGAAGGAGATTGTGTCTCCCTTTCCAGCAGAGCATCTGGTGGATTTGAACCAGGCAACTCTGGGATTGCAGTGCAGCTTCTTGCCACTAGGCCACCAGAGCTCCCTAATGAGTTCCTCTTGATAAGCCTGTGCAACTTCTGGTTTTGACCCTTGAAAAAGGACCTAGGTTTGGTAGAATAAGGAAAAAAAATGCATATTTTAAGGAAAATAGAAAAGACCTGCAAATTGATAGTCCAAAAGAATGAATGTCCCTGCTGTTCAGGAAGTACTGGCCTCCTCTTGGTCACCACCTCTCCTGTGGACACGGCTCACACTCTCCTTAGTGTCTTTAAAAACACCTCGCATGTGACTTCTGTGACCACTGGCGCTGACAGAATAGGACTTACTTTGTCTAGCCCACAGGTCTCAGCACAGAATTTGTACTACTGCAATATGAATATAAAGAAATTCATCAAAGAGGCAATTATTTGTCTCTCCTCAACTCTTTGTCCCAATAGTTGTGATTCTTGTGAATGAAAAACAGAGATCAGAGGAACAGTGGGAGAAGTCAAGGTGACCGTCAGGACCTGCTCAGTAACGATCACCCTGGCTGTCCCCTGCCTCCAGGCAGAGGCCCAGGCTGAGCTCAGTCACCGGGACAAGAGGCTGGGTCGTTTTTGGTGTCTAGCACCCACAAAGATAAGAATGTTCTTCCGAGAGTGACCATAGGCCCTCCGGAGTCTGTATAGATGCGGACATGTGGTACTGTGCCTTCTGGAGTAGATTCCAGAGTTACCATGGTCTCCCGTCCCCTTCACAGATGGACCCGGTCCAGAAAGCTGTCATCAGCCACACCTTTGGGGTCCCCTCCCCTCTGAAGAAGAAGCTCTTCATTTCCTGTAACATCTGTCACCTGAGGTTCAACTCAGCGGTGAGAGGGGGTGGTGGTAACAGAGAGGAGGGGGCTGGGCTTCCAGAGGCTTGTAGGGAAGAATGGGGTGGCAGAGGGTGGTCGATATTTTCTGGCTTGGCCACTGAAGAGGCATGCTTGGTCCTTTAATCATCTCTTTTTCTTGTAATTCCTCTGTCCCATCTTTCAACCTCCTGCTGCCCAGCTCCAGTCCCCTTGGGTCCCCTGTCCTCAGCTTACTTCTGTGTTCTGGAACCTTCTGTCGAAGAGACCACCTTTCCCTACTGTCTGAGACCACTTGGTATTTGCTAGAATTCTCAGAACACGTGGGATGCATTTGTACCCATCATCTTAGTTTGTTCTCAGGACGTAACTGTGAGACAGATAGGGAAGTATTATCATCCCCACTTTTCAGATGAGGAAGCTTGAGTCTCAGCAAGGTTGTTTGGGGCACACAGCTGGCGAGCAGCAGAGCTGGGATTTGCATCCAGGCCAGCCTGGCCCCAAGGCTGGAGTGATTTTCCCATCCCCTACCCCTACCAGGGAAGGTTACCTTTGGTCTGGGTAGTTCTGGGTGGCAGCCTAGGCACATTCACTGTTAACCCAAAGGCTGTGTATTTCCTGTGTTTCAAATCCACCCCATTGCAATTGATAAACTCTGAAACCCGTTGTAGGGTTAACTATGAGCTGGAACTGACTTGATGGCAGTGAGTTTTACTTTTCTAGGCTGTCAGACCACAGGAATTTTGTGAAAGATGGAGAGAGATTGCTCTGCAGGAGGTACTATGTCTTCTTCATGCTAGACCCCTGGCACAGTGCTTGACAGAAAATGTCCATTCACTGCTGGGAAGATGGACAAAGGGATGAATGTTTGGGGGTACATGTACCACAGAGTATGAGGACTGGTTTCATTTATAAGCCTGGTAACTAGTTTGGATTAAACACCTACTGTGTATACTACGCACTTATCGTTCATATTTCTATTACATTCTTCCAACTTCCTGTGGTCAGCATTGTTGTCATAAAGTTTTTGGGTAAGAAAACTGAGACTCCGAGAGGGTAACTGACTTGCCCAAAGGTGCACAGCTGAAGAGCTGAGGGAGGATGTCGAAGCTCAGATCTGCTTCCCCTGGAACTCGTGTATGAGAATGAATTCTGTCAGACTCAGAGATGCACGCATGCTGTGATGGCAATGACAGTGGCTTGAGTCCTGCCTTCTTCTAACCTGGCCCCAGACCAGAGTTGGCACAGATGAGGGCTGTGGACTCTGTGAATGAATGATGACATCGGACTCTCCCCTCCCCAGAACCAGGCTGAAGCACATTATAAAGGCCACAAACATGCGAGAAAAGTCAAAGCGGTTGAGGCTGCCAAGGGCAAGCAGAGGCCGCAAACCCTAGCCCAGGATGAGACAGTGGTGTCCCCAGTCCTGACCCCAGCCAGTGGAGAGGCCCCTGAAGAGCTGCAGGACACAGGTCAGTTCGAGACTCTTCTCTACAACCCCACTCTCTCGGGATTCTGATCAGTGGTTGAGATTTTTGTTCATTGCTTTTGCTTGGGTTGAAGTTTTCCACTTCATCTGGTTTTAGACTTTTGTTTAGCAATTTTGGTCCATCATTATGGCTGTAAAATTCATCCATGTTGTAGTACATAGCTGGTCT
The DNA here is from genome assembly GCF_000299155.1 of Elephantulus edwardii. Lineage (NCBI taxonomy): Eukaryota > Metazoa > Chordata > Mammalia > Macroscelidea > Macroscelididae > Elephantulus > Elephantulus edwardii. The sequence continues at coordinate 1,031,338 of NW_006400090.1, read as the reverse complement.
GTTCTTTGTCATTGTGGTTTTCCAGTGTACAAACTTACCACTGTATTTTACCTGTTCTACTGACAGTCACTGGGATAGTTTACAGTTTTATATGGCGATGAGTAGTGCCATGAACATTATAGGACATGTCTCTAATTTTTACTTCTTTAACAACTAGTAAATAAACCAGGGTTGCAAGGCCTTTATGAGACTGCTGTTCAACTTTATGACTTCAGACAGGGAAACTGAGGCCCAGGAAGGTCCAAGTTTACGTGTAAGCTGGCAGGAGAGTTAAGTGTGGTACCCCAACACTATAGAGCCTACACTCTCCCATACTGCCCCCATATGTTAATATAAAAATCAGTCTAAAGAATCCACTCGGGCCGCCATACCCATATTTTGTTTGTTTGAACATGTTTATTACCACAGATAAAATGCACATCTGACTAGCTTTGTTTCCTCTTTCCCTTCCCACAACCATGTTCCTTGGGCTATTTCGTTATATTGGAGCAATCAAGGTACTTTCAGCACACATGCCCAGCAGTACTTTTAAATCCAGTCTTACAGGTTGCAGATGTATTTCAATAAATATGCAAAGGGCTCCATATTCTTACTTAATATGCCTCCCGTCTCCCTGCAGTTCCTTCTCCGAGTCCCCCACTACAGTCTCCACCGACTCTGGACTCCACGCCCAGGCAGCGGGCCCACTCTGACCTCCTAGATGCTGCCTCCTCTCTCTCTCCTTCCTCTTGCCCACCCTGCTCCCCAGAGCCTGGGCGAGAGGCTCCGGGCCCTGAGCCCGCAGCAGCTGCAGTGGGCAGCAGCGTGAGCAGTGAGGGCAGGACTGACAAGGGACGCCTCTACTGCCCCACGTGCAAGGTGACGGTGAACTCCACCTCCCAGCTGCAGGCTCACAACACAGGTGCGTGTGCCATCAGCTCCCCTGACCAGGTGTGGGCAGGCCCTAGTTCCTTCCCTCAAGGGCCTTGTGACAAGCCTTGGGTTTAGTTGTTCTTGACTGAGCAGGCATCCCTGGGTCTTCTCAGCAATTCTTGGGTGAGGGGAACTGGGAAAAGCAGCCGAGGGCAGCAGGAACTGAAAGTCAGGAAACCTCTGAAAGGTCACTCCAGAGAGGGCAGGAGACACCTGCTCCATTTCCCTATGAAACAGAACCAGAGTGAGGGAGACTAGCAGAGGGGAAGCCACTAGTTACACTGAAAAAGGCCACCTCGGGGAAAGCGTGGCATGAGAGAAGCTGAAAACCTAGAGACGCGAGATCTCATGAGAATGTGTGTGCAGAGCAGCCTCCAGGCCTGAAGGGCCAGCCAGCGTGAGCGAGCCCAGAGGGGCTCTCTGCGGCCCTCACTCTCAGCGCTGACAGGCCCCTTCTGCCCTCCCTCCAGGAGCGAAGCACAGGTGGATGACGGAAGGCCAGCGAGGAGCTCCCCGCAGGGGCCGGGGCCGCCCAGTGCCCCGAAGTGGAGCTGGACACAAAGCCAAATGTGTGACAGGGGGCCGGGGGGGTCGCCAGGGCCCCAGCCCCCATTTCCACTGTGCTCTCTGCCAACTCCAGGTCAACTCAGAGACTCAGCTCAAGCAGGTGGGAGAAGCAGGGCCTGCCTGGACTGGGGTTGGGGCGAGGAGGGCAGGGAGGGGTGTGGGGAGGAGATGCAGTTGGGGGCAGAGCAGACCCTGGAGGAAGAAGAGAGTGTAGTTGAGCAGGGCTTCTGGAGGGCAAAGCTGAAGCACCACATCTCTTCCTTAGGGCCTATTCCAGGTGAGTAGCTGGTAAACTTGTGAGTTACAGGTCAAGGCAGGGGGAGGTAGTCAGCAAGAGTTTGGGGGTTCTGGGCTATCCCATCTTGTTCCCAGTTTCTCTGTGTTGTCTGTCTGTCCGTTAGCACATGAGCAGCAGGAGGCACAAGGACCGCCTGGCCGGGAAGCCCCCGAAGCCCTCCGGCCAGCACAGTAAGCTGCAGAAGCACGCAGCGCTGGCTGTGAGCATCCTCAAGGTACCTGGCTCAAACCGGACCAGTGGGAGGGGGACCTGGAGGGGGGCCAGGGGAGGCAGCCAGAAGGGGACTCCTCTTTGGGGCTGAGTTTTTGGCTGTCTTGGGATCTGCTCTGAGGGATTTCCGGGGAGCTGGGCTGAGGTAGCAAATTCCAGGGCTGAAGTGAGGGGTAGGCGGGCATTTCCTGAAGACCATCTCCACCACCATCACGTCCCCCCTGGGGCAGGAAGACAGGTGGTGCAGAAAGCCCTCTGGAATGGACATCTGGGGGCGAGGAGGAGGAGGACTTAGGCTTAGAACCCTAAAAGTCACGTTTCTCCTGTGGCTAAAAAAGCCCGAGAATGGCACCCAGGGAGGAGTGGGGGTTCAGAGTCAGGGACTGTGTTTATTTCTCTCTCTTCCTTGCAGTCAAAACTGGCCTTGCAGAAACAACTCACCAAGATGCTGGCAGCCCGCTTCCTGCCCAGCCCGCTCCCAACTGCGGCAGCCATCTGTGCCCTGCCGGGGCCACTGGCCCTGAGGCCTGCTCCAGCCGCGCCCACTACCCTCTTCCCAGCTCCAATCCTGGGCCCAGCTCTGTTCCGTACTCCAGCGGGAGCCATCCGGCCCGCCACGGGACCCATTGTCTTCACCCCCTATTAGCCCTCCTGGGGAGTCAGAGCTGACTTCCCTTGCCCCCCAAAAGGCCTTGGTTTTTTACATCTACAGCTTAGGGGGTTCTGCCAAACCAGAAGACCTGGGCTAGTTTGACAGGCAGTAGCCCCCTCACTTCCAGTCCAAACTGGGGATTAAATTAGTACCCTCCTTTTCCAAGGACCATCCTTGCCCTCCCAGGGCTAGTCCTGGACACCCCAGCATTTCCCAGCCTGATTTCTGGGGAGCTGACCAAGAAATCCTAAAGAACTATGCAAAATCTCCGCCCCAGCCCTGTGGTGCTCTCATGCAAACATCCGAGCCACGAGCCACGTGCCTCTCCTGGCCCGGGAACAAGGCTGTGACCTCCACTCCCATGCTGGGGAGGACCCCTCATCCCTCTAGTTACTTCTGAAGAATCACTGGAGATGACGGATGGGATCTCAAGGCTATCCGGACATGTGACCATGGGAACGTGGAGAAGGCAGACCTGGCAGGCCCGTGGCCAAGCAGTGTTCCAGAGCCAAGGGGGTAGAGGGATGGAAGTCTGGGGAGGGGCCCAGCTGCTTTAACGGGATTAAATGGGATCATTTAATGGGTTAAGATAGGGTGGGTGAGGATGATGTTCTGCTGCGTCCAGTTTTAACAGAGGAAGTCATCAATCCTACTAAATCTCTTCTGTTCCTCACTTGATTCTCCCTGAACCCTAGCTTTTAGGGGAGCAGGTGTCTGGATCTTCAGAATTTGGGCCCAGCTAACACCAGAACTCCCTAATGAAGAGCTTTCCCCCATAACTCCCTAGCATCTAAGTTCAGCTTTCCCTCCTTCTCCCAACCAGCAACCTCAAGGCTCTCCCTGGGAAGCTGAGTGTGGGGACCCAGACTGAGACTCTCTCAAGACCTATTTGCAAGCTGTCAGTCAATGTTACAGACCCGCCCTGCCCCAGCCCTGCCCTCACCCCACAATATGGGACTTAGCCAGTACCCACTCAGATCTTCTTCTTTTTAGATACTTCCAGTGGGAGAACAAAGAGGGAGGGAAGGGAAACTTTTTGATAACAAGCAGTTGTGGTTTTATTGTCCAATACATCAATAAATGAACTTTAAGCCTGAGGCTGTATGTGCCCTGACTCGACCTGCCCAGCCCAAGACCACCAACCTTTGCTCACCTCTCCTGTTAGGGGAAGAAAGGGCACATATTGGAGGTTGCCCTGTGATAGTGTCTCACCTAGGCTAGGTGCACATACCAGAAGTAAGAAGTAGGCACAGGAAGCTACGAGCCCCGACAGGAGTCCAGTCAGCTCCCTGGGAGCTGCTAATGGTTTGCCTTGTTCTGTTCAGGCATCTGAGGTAAGAAAGAAGGGCTACAGGAGCACCTTATCCAGCCTTCACATGGCAGCAGGCATATAAATACAAGAAATTCATAAATAAAATCCTGCTAGTAGCTTAAAACTTAGGAAGAGGTCAATACCAGCCTCCACAGGAGAGTGGGCAGGGGTGGAGACTGGCTGGGCACTGAGTGGCCACAGTGGCAACCAAGACTGGACAGTGCACTCCTGCCCCCTGGTGGCTGGAGGGAGAGTAGTGTACCAGCCTCCGTGGCTAGTAGGCATAGCACCTCAAAGAGTAAGAAGCAAGGGAGTCACAGATGGCCCAAAATCATAGAGCTGGAAAGGATCTAAGAGATCACCTAGTTAACTCTCATCACCATAAAGATGAGAAAATTAAGCCCAAAAAGGGGGAAAGAAAGGCCTTGCTGGGTCACCAAGGCAGCTGGTGACTTCCAGCAATCATTCCATTCCACGTCAACCAATGAGGACCTTCCACTTCCTGAGCAGGAAGAGGAAGAGAAACAATTGGAGGAATAGTTCATACACTCCCCAGGAGGCCAGCTTCTTCCAGCTAAGGGACAGACGGGAGCAAGGTCAGGGTGTCCAACAAGAGACACTCCCTAGTGCCAGCACAGACACGCACGTGGGGACATTTCTCTTAGCATCCAGGCTGAGGCCCTAATTCTGTGTGTTACTGGCATGAAGTCCAGGGGCTGAGGTTCCTGTAAGAGGAACCAGATCCCAGACTGGGCACTTCTGAATGGTTGCTCTGCTTCTGTCTCAGGGACGAGGGAAGGACTGACCTAGAGCCGCCCCAGGTCACAGTGGGGCTAGTGTGATGAATGGGAGGCAGGGTGGAGGGAAGGAAGGACTAGATCATTTGCACTTCTCGGATTTAGGAGGGAGCACAAGTGACCTGAGACCCCGGTCAGCCCAGCTGCCTGGCCTACTGGGGAGCTGTTCTGTTGACTTTAGTAAAGATACCTTTGTCTGCCCTGCTTTCTCCCTCAACCCATCTTCCAGAGCCCCAGAAACTGGGAAGAGGTTGGAAGGGTGATGAAGGGAGGCAGGTCTTCAACCATCCAAGGAGCCACTGCCCTTGTTCTTGCGGCTGAGGGGGAAGGCTGATTTGCTTTGGGGCTGGGTCATCTTGCTGGCCAGGTAGACAAAGGGCTCCAGGAGAGAGCGGCGGTCAGCCACCGACACCTCCCACAGCTTCACCTTCTCTGACTTGGCCCAGTGCTGCGCCACGTCTGGGTCTACACGCCGCTGCTCCTGCAGGTCACACTTGTTGCCAAGGACCACGATGGTGACCTGGGAAAGAAGGAACAGTTAGGTCTGCACCAAGGATGTCAAGAATCGGATGTGGGCTAGATCCCACTGGGAGTTCTAGAAATCTCAGTTCTATTGTTGTTGTTGTTATGTGCCATCAAGTCGCTTGTGACTCATAGCGACCCGATGTACAATAGCCCTAAACTCTGCTCTGTCCTGTGCCAATCACACCGTCTCCGATACACCCATTCCGATTATCCCAGTCACTGAATCAATCCACCTCATAGAGGGCCTTCCCCTCCTGCACCTGCCCTCCACCCTCCCAAGCATGATGTCCCTCTCTAAGGACCGGTCCCTCCTTACAACATGTCCAAAGTATGTTAGACGGAGCCTCAGAATCCTTGCCTCCAAGGAGCAGCCCAGTTTAACCCTCTTGAGGATGAATCTGTTTGTTTTCTTGGCAGTCCATGGTACACTCAATACTCCTTGGCAGGAGGGAAATAGTTGGCTTTTTAATTCTGTTTAAATTCTGGCCTTCTCTGATCCTCCAGGAATTCCACTTCAGATCCTTGTGTTGTCCGTTCTTGCTAACTACCTGGATGGAGTTCTAGTTAGTTTCTAGTTAATCTTCTGGCAGCACAATCAGAATGCTTGTTGCTTATAAGGGGCTTTTGGAGAACAGAAAGGCCTTCATAGCTAAGAACATGGGATCGTCACTATTAGGGCATCCTGTGTTATATCAGGCTCGCTTTAAACCTCTTTGATTAAGCTGGTTCACCATATGATCACCTTTTATAGGTTGAAGACCCCTTCCAGGGCTCCCTACCCTGCTGTTTCTATCTCCTACCCCACATTTTAGCAAATGAGTAAGAAAATGGAATCAGGCCATGCCTCTCAAAACCAGCTCTGAGCCCACTCTCCTGGGGGCTCCCACCAAGAGTCTAGGTCACATACCTCTTTCTTGTCCTTGGATTTGTCAATCTCCTTCTTGAGCAGCTCTACACGCTGAAAGGACTCTCGGCTGTCTGTGCTGTAGACTAGGACATAGCCGTCGGTGCAGGAGAAGCAGTGCCGGGGCAGCTCGGCCCCATCTCGGAGGCCTCGTGTGTCATAGAAGCGCACTTGCTCCCGCACACCCCGGTCCGTCTCTATGGAGCCCACGTAGATGTCTTCCTGAGTCTCAATCATCTCAGAACCTGGGGTAAAAATGACACAAAGAGGGGAAGGAGATAGGAAACATGAAGGGCTTGAGTTCATCCTCCCAGGCTGGCCAGACAGGGAGGAGAAGGAATGAAGGGGCTGAAGAGACAAAGCCAGTGAACCTGGCAGGACGGATTATTTCACTGATGGAGATCACCTTCATGCTAACATCAGACTTAGCAAAATTTGAATGGGGGGTGAGTTTCCTCATTTTGTATTTTCCACTTCCACCCTCTGCATTTGTAGTGAAGATGTCCTCACTTTTATGGCAGTAGGGTTGGGCGTTGCCATGTAGATTTTACACTCCAAGGGGCAAAAATGCACCAGGAGCAGCTTTCAACCTCTGCATGTGGGAATCAAATTCTGCTCTTTATTCTTCAACTTCTTCCACCCCACCGACACTCACCGACTACATGGTTTCCGTACAGAAGCTGCTCCAGGATTGATGTTTTGCCCACAGACGCCTGGCCACAGACGACCACCTTGCAGCTCTTCCCCATAGTTAGCCTCTGACCTTGAGAAACAGAAGTTCAAGGATGGGGGTGAGGAAAGGGAGGATCAAAACAGAGGACAGACTTCATATAATCAGGAGTCTATACTGTGAACCAAATATACAGCATTAGGGATTTAACAGTGTGGTGTGTGTCTTGCTTACCTAAAGGTGGTGCCTCTCTGGAGGTTCAAATCCACCAGAGGCTCCTGGGGAGAATGAGGAGCAATCTTCTCTCATGGGATTTACAACCTCCCAAAACGCTGCTCAAAGATCAGCTATGGGTCAATTCTGGCTCAATGTCAGTGAGCTTTGCGTTCTCCTCAAACTGGATGTTTCTGTATCCACCAGGCAATGAATGGTAATTTTACTCATCACTATTATTCTCAGTTCATGACCTACGACTTATCTGGTCATGCAGCAGGTGCTCGGTAAATGCTGCAGCACAAGAGGAGTTGTCACTGTTTAACCACTGGCCAAATTCCTTTCTGTGCACTGGATGTGGAGAGGACAAGTGAATGACGGCCCCCTGCCCTGGCCCAGTTTCCTCCTTTTAAGCACAAACCTATGGTGAAATAGCTGGAATTCAATTTTTATGGGTCTTAATCCACCTCCTCCCTAAGGGAGACGGCAAATCAAAGAGGATTACTAGCTTTCATGTATGGTTTATCTGGACAAAACCGAATTCCCTCTTAATCCCAGTCAAGTTCATGGCTACAAAGGAAGGAATGAAAGAATCCAGGAGAAAAAAGGGGGGGGGGGCGGCTTTTGAAAGCAGATACTTTGTGTTGCAGAGGAATATTATAAAGGCCTTCGGACTAGATTTACTGACTGTATAGAGACTGGTGGAACCCTTGAAACTATGGCTTTTAGACATCCTTTAAGGCTGGAATTGAAACCACCCATGCAGATCAACTTTCAGTTAAACAGAAACCAAGCCTATAGAGTGAATAACAACAGGGGGAAAATGTTCTCCACAATAGGATTAGTCACATAAGATTCAGAACAGAAAGGTAGAAGGAAATGGGGAACGCAGGAAGGACGGCAACAAGTGTTAAGTAGGGGGCTGCAACCAATAAGACAGAATGTGTACAAATCGTTGAAGGGAAAACTAATTTTCTCTGCACGTTTTCACCCACACTATGAAAATGACAGGAACAATAATAACGATCCCTTAGACTGACAGGTCCTCCAGAGAAGAGCCAAACATAGGGAAGATCTCAGACATAGTCCTCCAGATGCATCCCACAAAAACATTCCCCACGGGACTCTCAAAAGTGGCCTCACAAAGAAACCTCCCCAGAAGTAGCTCCTCAGATTCCTCCAAGATGAGATCCTATAAAGAGCTCCCCCAATTAAGGGGTAACCGAAAGGAGACTGTCAAAGGCTGTCCGCCAGATTAAACCTCAGAGAATTAGAAGCAGAGATCTGTCACCTAAAGCGGCTCGGATGCGGTAACTGGTTCCCGGCGCTGAGTGATCCCGACCTCCCAGCTCCATACCTCCTCGAGCCTTTGCAGCACCCCAGACAGGTACCCTTGAAGTGCACAGCGACCAGGACAAGCGCAGCACCACCAACCACACTGAAACCTCTTTTCCTCGAGTCAGGTACGGCTCTGACTGGCTCCGCCCACGCCGCGTGCCCGCCCCCCAGCTTCCGTCTATTAAGACAAACACGGGCTGCGGAGAGCAGACGGCCGCTGCACAGCGGCCCCCAGAGGCTGGCGGATTTAACGAGCGTCAGAAGCGGGACCGCTCTAGTGAGTGCAGGTCTACAGCCGAATGCCTTTTTTTTTTTTGTTTTCTCCTGAAATGCCCTTTCAAGGCTCCCGAAGTACAGCCAGCCATCCTGCATTTATTCTGTCATTTATGTATTGTTTTCTGAGCTACTCTGGAGCACGTTCAGGGCCCCGTGCTGGGGGAAAATTAGACATAGTAGCAACCCAGCTAATTTCTTTTAAGAGTTGTTGCCGGATGCTGAGTCTAAATAATGACTAGAATGTCAAACTAATTATGCGAAAGGCGAGGTATAGATTCCTTAAAGAACAAGAAAGCCCTGCAGAAGGAGAACAGAAAGGCCTGGGAGGGACACAATGTTTCTCTCAACAATAAACACTCAGATCTTTTTTTATGTCTGTTGTTTCTTATGGGGGTTGGGGTGTTCTTTGCATAGCTTGGATGGGATGGCTGCAACTTTCTCCCTCTGCAAGCACACTCCAAGATGACCTCTAGGGCGTAGGTGCTCATTGTGGGATACTGGCGCATGTGGACATTGGTTGAATCGCTCCACTTTCTTTCAGGTGCCATTTTAAAAGGTCACTGCGTGTCAGTTAACTTTTTGCTTTTAATGCATGAAATCTGGTTTCATCTACTCTTGTTTGTCTTCTGAAAAAAACTATCTTTCTGGGTTTGCAAAACAATACTCCTTAGCTGTAACAAATACTTACTTTGGTGTGTCCCAGTAAATGTGTGATTAACCAGGACACAAAAAAGCACAAAAAGTCTCTGACTTTTTCTCTTACCCTCCTAATTCCCTAGATCAGCGCTAGACATGTAAACCAACAATTACAGTACAGTATGCTAAGATGGGAAAGTCTGCTGTTAGGGACCTCTCTAAAGTACTCAAGAGCAACGGTGTCTCTCTGGAGACTAAGGTGCGCCTGATACAGGCCATGG
>NW_006400090.1:1017358-1021647 GCF_000299155.1 Elephantulus edwardii | reverse complement strand
AAAAAAAAAGAAGAATTTATCTTGGATCCTGAACTCAAATCAGTGAGGAACACTGCTCTCCACTTACTTTCCTTTTCATTTTTGTGTATTTTTAAGTGGCATCAAGGAACCTTGATAGTGCAAATGGCTAAGTGTTCAGCTGAGAACCAGAAAGGCAATGGTTCAGACTCATTCAGTGCTCCATGGGGGAAAGAGCTGTCAAATTGATTGTGTAAAAATTATAGCCAAGAAAATGCAGTGGGTCTGTTCTACTGTCACGTGGAGTTGCCATGAGTCAGAATTGACTTGATGACACACAAGTGTGGGATCAAAGATGAAGAAATGGCATGTGAGACAATTGAGTCGTAGCCGAGAAAGGATAAACCTAGGAAAACAGAATTTTGAATACAAATTAATTGAACTCTGATACTATTAAAATGACAAATGGCAAAATTGTTAGATAATCATGGTAACTGGAATAGAAGTAGAGTGCTGAGAAAAAGGTCCTTTGGGAAGTACACCTCCTTCTGCTTTCATACTTAATAGTATCCAAAGCTGAATAAACCTAATAATTTTGCTAAAAGTCTGGGCCACCGTAGTGGCAGTTGCTCTAGTGTCTAGTCCATTTCCAACGACCAGAACTCTGATTGGCTAACAGCCCATCCTGTTGTCCATTCCAGCCAATCAGAGATTACGTTAGTAATTGAAGTTAATATTTTAAAAGTTTTTAAAACTGAGTACTGGGCACTTGCCTTTGCTTTCTTTCACTAGGACTTTAGAAGATTGGAGAACAATGGTCATCGACTGCCTAGATGCCTTGTGGCCTGATACAAAACCTCTTTGAGGACCATTTGTCTCTTATTCAACTAACGTTTGGTCCCCTTTCTCCAGTGCTGAGTGATGTGGAAGTTACTTAGAGGTCGTTCCAGGTATTCCTTTAAACTGTCAGAATTTCAGCAGTAAGAATAGGCTGAGTGTCCATTTATTCCGTTAGTCTATTTATTTATTAAATTGACAGTTTGTTTTCTTAGCAAAATCAAAATGGTAGTTCCTGTTTTACTGTTTCATTGGTAGAACTATGAGTGACAGAAGGACAAAATACAGACAAGTTTTATTCCTAAATCTGTCTTTAAGTCAATTTTGTACTTAAAGTTCATATTTCATGCCGGTCAAATGTTTATCTTCTTGTATAGTGTACTTTTCTGTGCATAGAAATTAAAGAAACACTTTCCAGTTACACTAAAACATCTTTAACATCAGATAGTAGTAATATGTTATGCACATCAAAAAGTAGCTCTGGTTTATTATTATTACATGCTTTGAATTTTTAATAGACTGGGAGAAGTTGGAGGACTTAGTGGGTTGCTTTAGAATGTATGGATAAGTAAGACATTTGTAAGGAGAACTGTTTCAGACATTTGGGGGAAATTTGTAAATAAATGTCTGGCTCCTACTGAAAAGCCAGTGACTTGTGTCTTTTGAGTGTCTTCAAATAACCTTGTTTCTTAGGTGCCACTGTACCTCTTTTCGTTTGACAATGAATGCTAGGTAGATGGCACAGATTGTGACATCTCCCTTTTAAGGAACTAGCATATGTTTAATACTCTTTTTTATTTCCTTTTTAGCATCCCTTTGCCTGCAGTGATTTTTGTTAGGAAGGCAGAATTGGATTGGTTGGCTGCTTTTGTTCTTACCCACTAAGTAAGACATAGCCATTTCCAGAATGCTGCCTCGTGTCCTTCCCTACACAAGCAGTAGGGAGTGCTACTGCCTTGTGTAGACTCTCTTGTGCTTCCTCTTGGTGCCTGTTGGGTCTTTTCTGGCTCTGTACTGGTGAAGCGTGAATGTCCAGACATAGGACAATTTGAGTGGATATCAGTTATGTTTCATCATCTTTATTGACTAAGCAAGAATTGTTTAAATATATTTTAAAGTGAAAGCCAAAGCTGGTGTGGTTTTTTTCCTATGAAAAAAATTGAGTAAAGAAGCATGATTGTCAACAAGTTAACAGTGTGTTCTTCTATCCTGTTTTTTCTGCATCATCAAGAAGCCTTTATTTGCACTTAGCATTTAGTGCCTTACATGTAATTTAGTAGGCATTTAGTGGCTTCTACTTACTTATAAGAAACTTAATTCATATTTCACCCATGGATTAGTAGACAAGAGCTCTGGTGACATAATGGTAAGAAGTTTTGTGCTGCCAACCTAAAGGCAAGTGGTTTGAGTCCACAAAGTGCTCCATGTGAAATTTGGTCACACTCATGTGATTCACAGCCCCTGAAAACCTGGTGGAGGGTCTGTATGAGTTGATTCCAACTTGATGGCATATAGCAACAGCTTAGTAGAAGATAAAAAAACATAATGACTTACTTTTGGTAAGATGGAATAAAAGTCTGATTCCTGGGCACCTTTGACTCTGTTCTTATGAAGGTCAGTGAGAGTACATGAAACAGGCCTCGAGACATGCCACTGGGGACAAGAGGTCGTGGACTGTGGGAAGAAGGAAGGAATTTCTACTCTGTTATTGGCCAAGATCCTGCAAATTCTGAAGGGAGGAGGACATTTCTAGATCAACATCCAACTAGTAAACTTGACTGAATAAAAAGAAAGTCACCGTAGTTGTAAAGTAAGAGTGACTTTTTGGAATGAGTCTATTTAATCAGATGCATAAAGTATACTTAACTCATTGACAGCCAAACTATTGTGATATTTGACAGCCTTAATTTTGAATGGTGAAAAAGAGACTGTTTTCCTGAAGTCCTGTAGTGTGTTTAACTCGTTGACAACTAACAGTATTGTTATTATTAACAGTCTTAATTTTGAATGGTGAAAAAGAGACGAGATAATTTTTCCTAAGAGTCTTTCCGCCAATAAAATGAAGTTGCCCTGGAACAACATGGATTTGAACTTCAAATGTTCATTTATATATGATTGGCATTTTTGGGGGTTTTTTTTCCTGTTGCTGTTGTAGTGAGCTCAGATGTTCCGAGAATCTGCTTAAAACCGTGTGCTTCTAATCATGTTCTGGTGAGCAGTCTGTTTTTCCAGTAAATAGTGTATTCCCCCAAATTAGAGAGGTCTGTAAACACGTCGTCTAATGAGCTTTTTTTTGTACTACTTGGCTGCTCACTAGAAAATTGGTGGTTCAAACGCCCTAGCAACTGTGCTGGAGGCAAGACTTGGCTCCCATAAAGATTAGGTACAGCCTAGGGAGCCCTGTAATGCAATTCTCTTGTCACATAGCATCCCTATAGGGATTGTCTTGATGGTGCACACCACCAATAACTACATCTCCACTCTCATAGTAGAAGTCATTTTGTTCTGAATTGTTATTTTAGCCAAATAGAATTTTTTCCCCCCACTTTAAGATCAACTCAGTTCGTTGCCGTCGAGTTGGAACAGACCTTCCATCTGATTTTTGACTGGCTATAAATTTTAAGGGACCCCTCTGTCTCCTGAGTAACCACTGGTGGATTCAAACCACCAGTGAATGCTGCCTTTCTTTGGCTTAGCATCACAACTGTGGACTAGGTCTCTATAGTTTACACAGCATGACACTGTCATTTCAGAAAGAGAGATGGATAGTGGTAGAGTTGCACTAACAATCCAAAGGCAGATGGTTCAAATCCACTAGCTACTTCATGAGAGAAAGATGAACATTGTCCTCCTGTGTGATTTATAGCCTCTGAAAACTCACTGAAGGGTTAGTAATGCATCAGTTCTGAGTCGACAGGATGGAGCAACAACAACATAGGTGTTATAAGGACAGGCAGTATGAGAGTGACTCAGGATGGAAACCATTACAGAATAGCACCAAGAATAAAAATAAGGAAGGGGGGAGAGCTTTAATTAAAAAATAAATTCATCTACCTAAATACTTACACTATAATAAAATAGTGTGGCATTTTTTTGTCATCTTGTTGTTGCATGTCACTGAGTCAAAACTGACCCTCCAGTGGGTTTTCAGAGGCAGTAAATCTCACAGGAGGAGATTATCCTCCAGCAGAGCAGCTGATGGGTTCAAACTATGGGCCTTTTGAGTTTGGTTTTTATCATATTATGACACCTCATCAGCATTTTGTAGTCTGCAAATACTGCTGAATAGTGAAACCATGCCAGTCTTTGTTTTTCATGCTCTGAAGTAAATTTTAAAATGATACTATACAGTGTCATTGATTTCACATGCAAGCAAGATTCTAATGAAGATCATCCAAAAATGATTAGAACAGCACATCAGCAGAGAACTGCCGGAAGTCCAGGCTGGGTTTAGAAGGGGTCGTGGTACTAGGGATATTGTTGCTGATGTTAGA
>NW_006400090.1:1010596-1017258 GCF_000299155.1 Elephantulus edwardii | reverse complement strand
TTGGGAGGGTGGAGGGACAGCACAGGAGGGGAAGACCCTCTATGAGGTGGATTGATTTAGTGACTGGGGTAATCGGGATGGGTGTGTCAGAGGCAGCGCGATTGGCACAGGATAGAGCAGGGTTTAGGGCTGTTGTACATAGGGTTGCTATGAGTCGCAAGCGACTCAACGGCACATAACAACAACAACATGCTAAGTATTAATAATGAGAACCACAAGACGTCCTCATGGTGCACTGGTTAAAGCACTTGGGTGCTAACTGAGCAGACAGCAGACATATTTCTTCTTTTTTCTAGAAGTTCATGGCATATTGTAGTCTTTTCCAATGCCATGATTCAAATGCACCAATTCTCCTTTAGTCTTAATTGTTCAATGTCTAGCTTTCTCTTGCATATGAAAAACTCAAAACTCACTGCCATCAGATGTTAAGGCTGTAGATGGGATCTTTTCTGGCAATACTAATGTTGCATTCAAATGACTAGTGACTCATGGCTTTCAAGGTAAGCAGGGCAACTCACTCTTGGTCCTACCAGAGTTCCCTATGTATGTGGTACAGTAGCAACCTATCCACAGCTGACCCTCTAATGGGTTTGTGTGCAAAGAGATTGCTCATCCTTCTCCAGTAGAGCAGCTGGTGGATTTGAACCATATGCCTTTGAGTTTGCAGGGCAGCTTCTTACTTCTGTTGTTGTTCTTATATGCTGTCTAGTCAACCGCAACTCATAATGACCCTATATACAATGGCTCAGAACCCTGCCCAATTCTGAGCCAGTCTCACTGTCTCCTACTCACCTACCCCCATTACCCTGCTTACTGTGTCAATCAATCTCATCTAGGATCTTCTACCCTTCCAAGCATGATGTCTTTTTCCAAGGAATAGTGTCTCCTGGCCATATGCCCAAAGTATGTGAAACGGAGCTTCAAAATCCTTGCCTTCAAGGAACAAATTCATTTGACCCTCTCTAGGACAGATCTCTGGGAGCAGGAGCGGCATCCACTTCCGAAATGGCTTGCCTCCGGAAACTCTATGTACGAACAGTGCTCAGGCCGTTCATTCATAGGGTCGCTATAAGTCGTCTATGATTCGATGACATCAAACAACAACAGGACAGATCTGTTTGTTCTCTTTGCAATCCAGAATATGTGCAATTCTCTTCTCTAGCACCACAACTCAAAGGCATTGATTCTTCTTCTATCATCCTTAGTCATTCTCCAGCTCTCTGATACATAGCAAGTAATTGGTAAGACCTTGGCCTGGATCAGGTGCACCTTAGTGTCTAGATGGACATCGTTGCTCTTCAGCACCTCTTAGAGGTCTCTGACAACAGATTTACTTAATGCAATGTGTCTTTTGCTTTCCTGACTGCTGGTGCCAAGAATGTTGATTGTGAAGCCGAGCAAGCCAAAATTGCTAACAATCGCGATCTCTTCTCCATCTATCATGGTGATGCCGATTGACCCAGTGGTAACATTTAATTTCTTAACTGCTGCTTGTATGGCTGTGGGTTATGAATCCAAGTAAAATGAAATCTTTAACAATACTCAATATTTTTTCCACTTATCATCATGTTTATTGACCCAATTCCGAGGATTTTTCTTTTATGTTGAAGTGTAATCCATGTTGTAGTATTTGATTTTCATCAGTAAGTAATTCAAATCCTATTCATTTTCGATATACAAGCTTGCATCATCTATGTATCACAGGTTCTTAATGAGTCTTCTGGCAATATTGGTGCCACATTCTTCTTCATAATAGGACAGATTATCAGATTGTTTTCTTGTTTTAATTAAATTTTGTTAATTTTAATGAACATTTACCGAGATTTTGGGTATGTGCATTGTTGCACTGATTATCAGATTATTTTCTCAGCATACAGATTAGGTATATATTGAAAGGATATGACTCTGGCATATATCTTTCTTGTTTTTAAATGATATAGCACCCCTTATTTTGTTCAAATGACTGTCTCTTAGTCTATATACACATTCCTTATGAGCACAATTAAATATTCTAGAGTTCTTACTCTTTGAAACCCACACAGTCTTTGCATAGTTAATAAAACACAGGTATATTTTTCTGGTATTTTCTACTTTCAGCTAAGCCCTGTCTAGCTACCATTACTAAGGATATCTATCTATTGTTCCAAGTCCTTTTCTGAATCTGGCTTCAATTTCTTGCAGTTTTCCGTCAATAATGTACTTTTCTAACCATGTTTGCATTATCTTCAGCAAAACCTACTTGTTATTGTTATGTATCATCGAGTGGGAGCCGACTCATAGTTGATCTTCTAGTGTGTTTTCTAATGGAATGGGAGATTGCCCATCTTTCTCCAGCAGACCATCTGGTGGATTCGAACCACGTGCCTCTGGATGGGCATCGCAGTTCTTATCATTAAGAAACGAGCGCTCCCAGTTTAGGTCCCCTTAAATTAAAAAAAAAAAAAATGAGACCCCGGGACAGACTGTATTCAGCCAGACAAGCGTGCTGAGTCGGAATTTATATGAGGGGTGGGAGCCCTCGGGACACTGGAGCAAGGACTGCACCCCGTGAACTGCCTTATAAACTCCAGGGCAGGGTCTGGGGCGCCGTGTCACCCTCTTTAGGCTTAATGCTGAGATGGCACTCCAAGGCGGCTGACTTGAAAGCACTCTCATTAAAAGGTCAGCGTCATTAGGATGATGAACCAGTTGGTGTTTGGAGGTCCGAAATGGGATGAAAGGCGCTGGTTGAAGACGCCCTGCGTTCCCCTGGCTTGGTTGGGTAGGGCTCTAGAAGCCGATGAAAGCTGGAGAACTGGGCTCAAAGTGTCTCTTCTTGTCTTTCCAGGGAGGAAGCTCTGGCCACTCTCCAGGGTCGGAAAGGTAGTATTGTGGGCTTTTAATCTCCAGAACCCTGGTTAGACGATCCTTTCTTTACCAAACCCAGAGTTCTCTGAGTCTTTTTGGGAGACTCTCTAATATTGGAAGTTGTCATGGGGACAAGATCCCTGAAACCCTAAGGGAAGTGAGGGACTAGTAGGGTAACAACCTCTTGCACCCCCCCCTTCCGACCCAAGGGCAAAGTGGCGCCCCCTACGCACAGAAATCGTCCCTGGGCCCCCGCCTCCGGGCGGAGACCTCAGTGGACCTCCGGAGCCGGAAGGCCGCTCTGGCCCCAAGCCGACTCTCTCGCTGGTAGACGGGCCCGAGGGAGCCCCTCTGGGCGCACCGCAGAGGAGCGGCTCGATGCTCCGGCCGGAAGTGCTCTTCACCGCCCGCCTCCCACCCGGCTCTCTGGTCTCGGCGGTAAGATGGCGGCTGCCGCGGAGTGCGATGTGGTAATGGCGGCGACCGAGGCAGAGCTGCTCGATAATGAAGAAGCGAAGAGGTAACCAGGTGCCAGGGTTGTGGAGGGGACGAGCTTCAGCTCCGTGACTCAGGGAAACCGGTCCCGGCCATGATGCGACCCCCAGCTGTTCAGGAGGATGCCCCGCCCTCTACGAAACACCACCACCACCCTCTTGCTTTTGAGTTTAGGTCCGGTTGGACCCCCTTATGGGGCGCTCAGGGGGTCGGCCTTCCCCTTCGGCTTCGCCCTGGCGGGAGAGTTGAGGCACGGCCTTGGCGCTGCATCTAGGAGGAAGGTGGTCGTACAGGTAGAGAGCCCAGGTCGCGGTGAGGATCTCAGGTTCTGTAGCCGAGTGGGGGAGGCGGCGAGCAGACGATGACGACTTCCTTACATCGCCCGGGACCCCCGCCTCCCCGGCGTTAACTTCTGTGCATTGTTTTCTGTGTGTGCTTTGCCTCTCCCAGACTCCCGTTCTGCTCACTGCCTTTCCCCGGTGACCACGTCCCAGTGACCACTAGCCTGAGTCCACTGTGATTTCGTGTGTGTCCCTGATCCTGACCGGTCAGCTCTGATAGGGGGGATGATAAAGGAGAACGAGCGAAGGGACTTGTCTCATGCTCATCACGACAAACTCTCCTCCCTCTTATCGTTCCCGAATCAGATCCTCGCTCCTCCCGGGACTGAATCGTCCCTTAGATTAAGCAGCAGAGGAGGAGGGCAACTGTGTGGGTCCAGTTGGCACCGTGGGGCAGCTGCAGTGACTCGAGATTGCCAGACCGGACTAGTCGAGGAGCTGCTGATTTTGCAGAACGTTCTGGATTCAGGCTACAGCAGAGGCAGGTTGTTGGAAGTGGAGTTGAAACACAGTTTGGGGTAATCTTACTTGTTACAGGCCCTAAAATAGAATTCACAGAAACGTTCTGGAATGTAAAGCCCTTTCCCGTGTGGCTTGCAAACCGTTTTCATCCTTTATTCGCGATTGAATACATACAACACCCTCAGTCTCCTTCCCACATATTTCATCTCTGTATTAAAGCCCATCCTGGCTTCAGCCTGGGTGATTTAAGGTGGAATCTAGAATTAATTCTGAAATCTGCAACAAGTTAGAAACATATGAAGAAATCAGTGAAGCAGAATTAATAGTATCAGTTTAAGGGGAGTGACCAAGGCCAGTGCCTCCAGTTCCTGACTTGTTGGGAGCTGAGAGGCCAGACATTTAGCCCTCAGTGAAGGCAGGATGCCAGAATCTAATTTTTTTGATGTTCTTAGTTTTTTTTTTAATTTTTTTATTACTTTTTTTGTGTGTGTGTACCGTCAAATCGGATCTGACTGGTACAGGAGGAGATTGTCCCTCCTTCCCCGGCAGAGCATCTGGTGGATTTGAACCGTGCGCCTCTGGGATTGCAGTGCAGCTTCTTGCCACCAGGCCACCAGAGCTCCCTGATGTTCTTAGTTTTGGGATTTTACATCTTTTCCTAGTTCGTTTTAGTGTCACTGACTCACATACCTCTTTAAGTAATTGCAAAATGTCAGGCAAACTACCCCCAACACAGAACGGAAGTGAACTGTAAAGATTAATTTGCACTTGAAAGAATCCTGTGGTTGGTTGTACCATAAGAGCTGTGCCAGTTTAAAAATTCATCCCTCAGTGTAAATCTCTAATGTAGGCTCTGTCTCTGGTTTACCTGTTCACTAACTGTTAATCTTTTTCTTGAAATCAGAGCTTACTTGACTATCTGCTGACCTTTTAGGAGGGTAAATAATCATGATCTATCAGCATCAGAAAGCCTTATTTGGGTATTACCATTTCTAATGGCTGAGAGTGAGAGTGTGCATTTAGAAGCTTTCCAGGACAATTTACATTTCTTTTGCATTTCCAGGAATTTGCACCCAAAGCAGAGGACCTGAGCAGGGTCCTTGTTTCCAGATGTCTTTTTACAATCTTACTTGGTTAGAGCCTTTTGGCCAGGTTCCTGTCTCTCGCTACAATCCTACTACCAGGTCACATGAGGATGCGGAAATTGATGGGTCCTTTGGGTTGTTTTTGTAAGATCCGACATGTGAGTGTGAGCTGGCATCCAGCAGCACGTCTTTTTTTCCTTGCATCTTGCTAAGGGGCATCCTGCTGTTGCAGCTAAGTTGTCACAGGGGCAAAATGCAAAGACTTTCCAGGACATCATGGCCACAGCATTTTAAATAACTGTATGCCTTATTTCCTCAGTTTTGGTGGCATCAGAAAAAGAAGTGGATGGCTTTTTTGGTTTTTTTTTCCTTTTGTCTGTCACTCTAACAAAGATCTTTTCCCTATAGCAGTTGAAAGGCTAAAAATAAAGACGTATTATTTGACACTCCAAAATTGATCAGAGTTCTGTGCATGAGGATTACTTGTTTCTCTTTGCTCACCAGAATAGGTAGAGCTGTCAAGGAGCCAGAGTGTTAAGTTTCAGAGGTTTTACCTTTACTCTGATTTAAAGTCTTAGCATTCCATTTGCTGACTACCTTATTTGTAAATAGTGACTGAAGTCACTGCTATCCTGTCTAGTTAATGGCCCTGATCATATCTTATGAGCTAGGGAGCTGCTTGGTAGTTTTTACTGTGTTACAGTTGAGGAATTAAAATTATACCTCAGTAGAGAAAATAGTCTGACTTAAATGCATCTAGCTGTATCTAGCAGTAACGGGACCAGTGCAAAAATACTGAAAGAACCAAGGCAAGGCATAGATTTAGGAGCCAGGACCTTGTTGTTAACCTAATTCTTTCAGCTGATCATCTTAACTCTGTTTTTCTGATGGAAGCAAGAACAATTATCATTCCTTTTATCAGAGTACTAGGAAATCGTTCTAGAGTAGGATTGTTCTTTTTCTTTCCCTACCCACATTACTGATAAGAAGAATCTATATCCTAAAGTCTGTAGTTGTTTGCCTGCTGCAGTTTAAAGATTTTGGAGTTAGTAGCCTTACATAACTGAAAAACTTGTGAGAATTCCTTTCCCTCCTCTTTCCTATTTTAAATATCTAGCAGTTTGTCTCCCCAGTCTTCATTTTGAAGTTCCAAGGCATGCAACTAGGTATTTTAATAAAGCTAAGAAGAATTTATCGGCGGTGCCTTCCGTCAGCCGAGAGTCGCAGCCAGGGCCCAAGCCTCCGGCCGCCGCGGAGCCATGGAGATCGGCACCGAGATCAGTCGCAAGATCCGGAGTGCCATTAAGGGGAAACTGCAAGAACTGGGAGCTTACGTGGATGAAGAACTTCCTGATTACATTATGGTGATGGTGGCCAACAAGAAAAGTCAGGACCAAATGACAGAGGACCTCTCCCTGTTCCTAGGGAACAA
>NW_006400090.1:934362-1002626 GCF_000299155.1 Elephantulus edwardii | reverse complement strand
AGGCGGTGCGGTTGGCGCAGGATAGAGCAGGGTTTAGGGCTGTTGTGCATAGGGTCACTATGAGTCGGAAATGACCCGACGGCACATAACAACAGCAACAACATGCATATTATGAGGAATACTTTTTTAATAATTTGTGAAACATGGTATGTCAGGCAATTCCAGAGAACATAACCATGTGAAGAAAGTTTCAAAAATTACAACCCATTAGTGAAGATGGAATAAAGTTGCAAAATACTTCTTTAATTGCTGAGAGAGAGACTTAAGTTATCTGTAGCAGAGATAATTGTTTAAATGTTCAACTTGGAAGTATTTGGAAAGAAAATGGATTTTTTTTTAATAAGGCATCTAATTTGGGGTTACCTTGTAAAGTCAGTTATGATGTTTTAATGTGTTTTTAATTTCGCTGAGCTGTAAATGTGAGAAGTTGGCTGATGATCATAAGCCCAAGTTGTTTGATTTGCTCCTATGATGCTGAGTCCTGCTAAGACCTATGTGATACCAGATGATTCCCTTGGCAGTGTGTGTTACAGTAATTAGCATCAGTGATGAATAAATGCTAAATTGGGAGAGAGATAAATGTAACAACGTGATCTGAGGCTACGGTGTTGCATAGAAGAATAATTTTTCAAAACTGCATTATCTGACTGGTTTTGTTATTTCTGAAAAATGAAAATTACATTTAAAATTAGTAAACCAATGTTTACCTCTGCCAAGGGTCCTGGGCAGAAACCTTAACACTAATAGGATCTAGTGAAAAAAATTAGGACTAGGAGCTAGGAAATCACTATCCCATGGCAAAAGGACGGGTGACAGCACAACCACGTCAGGGGGCCATTTGTGAGGATCTTTTTTTTGTGTCTCTGTGTGTGTGTGTGTATATGTGTGTGTCCCTTTGGTGTTTTGTTTCTTAAATTTATTTTTTTATTCACTCAATTGTACATTTTCTTCCCTTCCTCTCTCTTCCTTCTCTCCCAGTCGACTTTTTTTCCCCATTTTTATTAATTTTAATAAACATTTACAGAGATTTTGGATTTCCATTCATTCATTGAATTGTGAGGATCTTTACTGCAAGTGCTTTGAAAGTGGGAAATGCTAGATATAGTATAGCTGCTCGTTGGTAGTGCTGTCAGATCTATTATGACCAAGGCTGGGTTTTTGCTATGGCATTGTATTTCAGTATTTAGTATGAATTCTATGTCTAGTCCATATACTAATCTTATTTCAATCTCTTTTTAGAATCCTCTCACTGTTTTAAAAAAAGATTGATCCCTATTCCTTTTGTACATTGATCTATTTAGATACTTGTTGCCCCTCACTTGGTTATCATATCAGTTAACTAAATTGGCTCTGGAAGAGAATGGAGTGAGTGACAGATGCCACCCTTGGTCAACCTCAGTTCCAGTGTTAGCCAGCTCTTCTTTTCCACTCCCAGGATAGCTCATCCTTCAGTTTGTTCTCTGTCAGTGACTTGAACAAGCTGCAGCCCTTTCTCAGACTTCCAGGGCAGAAATTGAATATATTTGATCCTGGAATTGTTACTGTTGCAACCTTTCTTGGGTTCCAGAGAGTCACTCTTTTCTCAATTGGTGTCAGAGGGTCAGGCTTATAGGTGTAAAGCTTATCCAGTAGGGGTATTAAAAATGATGGAGGGGCTCCATTTTGGGCATTGGACCTAGAAGCTAAAATAAGTGTTCATTCTAAAAGCACTAAGTGCCCATTGTTTAGGCAGCTGTTAATCAACCAAGTTCTATGAAAATAAGTCCTTTTCATGAGGCAGTTGTGTGGGAATAGCTAATTCTGGCCTGACGCTGTGCAGTGTGAGGTTAAAAACATGGTAACTTGTCACAACACAATTCTTCTTGTTCTTTCTACTGTGGGCTGACTCTACATTACTCGCTTTGTTTGCTCTAGAATGGAATCTACTCACCATTTACTAAAATGAAATGCATTTCTTGGGGGAGGCAAAGTCCAGTTCACTAGGTCTTGCATCTTAAAGAGAAAGGAGTGTAGAACTTAAAGGAGCTCTGTTCCTTCTGTGTTTAACTGTTGGGAATGTCATTTAGTTTGCTAAAAATGAGATTTCAGTTCTCAGGTTGGATTTTATATGCTAAGACTATTTCATATCTTAGTGTAGAAGAAATTAATATATTCCTTGTGCATGACATCTTCCTAACAGTGCTGATTAATTTAGAAAAAGAAAAATTTAGCATTAAAGGGAATCTTGGCATGGTAAAAAGTGCAGTAGCTTTGAAATCTGACAAGTGTAGGTTCACATTCTAACCTTGGGCGAGGTATTTAACCTCTGAAGTTTAGTTTCTTCCTTTGGAAAATGGGGATCATAGAACTCATCTTACTGGTTGTCTAGAGATGATGTGTGGAAAATACTTCGTTGCAATAATTATTATCTTCTATAGTAATTCTCCTTGCATTTTTACTAGAAGCCAGTGCTGAACTTAGTTCCATCAGCGTTATGTTTCAGGAAATAAAGTGCATCTTTCAGTGGCTCCAGGGCTCTCCAGTGGCTAGCCTGTAGGGAGTTGTGCTGCTAACCCAAAAGCCTGTGGCTTTGAGGGAGAAAGCTGGATGACTGTCCAGTTTACGACTCCTCTTGTGCAGTTTATAACAGCCTTGGAAGCTTGCTGGAGGGTCAATGATGAATTGCTTCCCCACTCCATACAATGAGTTTTAGTTGTGCTTTTGTCTTTGGAGAGTTTTTTTGGTACTTTTCAACAGTTGTATAGATTGTTTCATCTTGGACTAACATTTTATATACTTTTGACACAGTGTCTACCCTCCTACCTAGATTATATTTGTTTTCCTTAGGGATTTACACATTCTTGGCCATCTGGGGAGGAGGCTGGATCCTCTCAGATACAGTTTGAACCTCATTTGGAATTTATGACTTCACAGCAATTTGGCTCAACTTGTGAAATACAATGTTGGGAAAAACATTTCTTCAAATCTCTCAGCATATGTGCTCTTAAAGTATGGTGTCTCCAAGAAGCTTTACTACAGTCCTGAAGGCATGTGGTTCGAATCTACTAGATGCTTTGCTAGAGGAAGGGCATCTTCTCCTGTGCCAGTGGGATCCTATTTGATGGTACACACAAAAAGGATAGTGTCTCATAGTTTTTATAGTCCAACTCCAAACCCATTCCCACCAAGTCCATTCTGACTTCTGAGATACTGTAGGATAAAACAGAACTGCTCCACAAGGTTTCCAAAGCTGTAAATCTATATGGAAGCTGACTGCCACCTCCTCCTGCAGAAGAACGAGTGGGTTCACACTGTTCACCTTTCAGTTAGTAGCCTGGCACTTTACTAGTTGACTCTTTGTATTTAAGGACCTTGCTTAAGTTTGCATTACAGGGTGGTGTACAGCATGCAGTTGGTCCTACTAACTTTTAAAATGGGAGGATGTTTTTTGAGAACTTTCATAAGAGGTGGTTTTGGCATTATGATAATGTAGTAAAATTGCTCAAGCAGATTGTCTCCATCACAGTTCAAATCTGTCCGCATTCATAGGTTATCCTCCTTTTCCTTTTTTATTTTAGTTGCCATTTCGTGTTGGTAGAGCTTGCAGGACTGTGATGGTGAAAAATGGAAATGGAGGATCACCTCAATAAATGGAGGGAAGATTTTCCAGGTTGTAGTTTAAAATACTTAAATAATTGAGCCACCAATCTCAGAGCCATGTCCATAGACTCAACTTGTAAACTACTATACAACTCCAAGGTTAAGAATTTAGACTTTTGTTCCCATTACAGTGAGCTCTTGAACTGAGGGGAAGGGATTGTATAGAACAGGAAGAGAAACAAGTATTATTCTTCCTTAGAACAAAAACACTTATATATTTAGCTGGGTTACAGCATTCATTTCGGTAAAGAAAGTCCGAGTGTGTCAGTGAAGTTGGTCTGTAGGATGATTTTGGATGTGTTTAGTAGACATTACTAGCTCTTTTAAAACGCGATTGGTCATGTCTGATTTGATTCTAGTTCTTGGGTCAGAAATATCGTTCACAATATTTAATATTCCTTTGGAAAAGTACAATTTACTTAATAGCATAGCTTAAAAAAATGGATTTACAAGCTCTGGTGGCCTAGTGGCAAGAAGCTGCACTGCAGTCCCAGAGGTATGTGGCTCGAATCCATCAGATGCTCTGTTGGGGAAGGAGGGGCAATCTCCTCCTGTACCAGTCAGATCCAATTTGATGGTACACACACACAAAAAATAGTAACATTTAAAAAAAGGGATTTACAAATAGGGGGAAATTATGTTATTTCCCAGCTGCTTGATATATCAGATTCTGGAGAGCTGCAGGGACAGTAAGTGCTCACACAGGTGTGACTGCCAGAAGGAACACTGAGAGATGGGTATTTCTTAAAACATGGCACTAGCAGCCTATGCTTTGTAAATCCCTGTTCTCCAAGTTGTTAATCTCTGCCATCGCTCAACTCTTTGTTCCACCTTAAACAGCAATGTGCTTATGCTTTTAACTTCTTTGCTGTCTGCTTCTGCTTTACTTGTCTTTTGGTGACAAATGCATGTTCCACTTTTCAAGGTAATTAAATCATTGGAACGCTTAAGAAAGAATGTGACATGCTAAGAAACCAGTTGGCTCCAAAAGGAATTGCCTATGACCTGTTCTCTTTACAGAGAGATATGTTTGATAAAGAGGCAATTGTGGCACAGTAGGAAAGGAAATGGTTTTTTAAAAAGTACAATTACTTTTCTTTCCTAAGAAGGTTTGGAAATATAAGAGTTTTCTTGATTTAGTTTGAGTATCTCTCAGGGACCCCAAAAAAATAACATCTGAAGAAGATGATTTCACTGGCTTCTCCTCTTTGGTCCATCACTCTATTCAGCTTTTTGTAAATTCCTTCAAGGTAGCACTGACTTTTTATTTCCTTTGCCTGGATCTGTAGACTAAAAGACTGGGTTTGTAGGTAGCAGTGGTAGCATGTTGTTGATTGCCATCAGGTTGAGCACAACTCATAGCGACCCTATGAACAAAAGGCCTGAAAAGCCTTTCTATAACTACCATCGTTTCTCAAAATTCCTTAGAGTTTCCAGAGGAATGTTGTTTAGGAAGTGGATGCTACTACTGCTTCCAAACCTGTCTTACACTGGGAGCTCCCCAAACACTGTCCACCATGGGTAACTGTTATGGCATTTGACACCCCAGTGACCCAAGGTTCAGCATCACAGCAACTCAAGTTACCTCAGTACAGCATATTTACAGAAGAGTGCTGTACCACTTAGAATATTCCTCCAAAATATAATAACAACCAACTTTTAAACATAGAGGCCCTTCCCAAAGTTTTGTTGACTCTAAACATGAGGCTTAAATAAAAAAAAAATGGTAAGAAATTGTGCTTCCAAAGCAAAGGTACATGGTTCAAATCCATCAGCTCCTCTGTGGGAGAAAGAAGGGCATTCTCTTCTCATGTGATTGTCTCTGAAAGCCCATCACGGAGGGTCAGCTATGAGTCGGTTCTGACTTGACAGTACACAGCAGCACTTAATCCCAGCAGAATGCAGAAGTCAGTTTTGAGGATGCTCTGGTGGCCTAATGGCAAGAAGCTGCACTATAACCCCAGAGGTACACGGTTCGAATCCACCAGACGCTCTGCTGGAGAAGGTGGGGCAGTCTCCTGTGCCAGTCAGATCTGATATAATGGTATACACACACAAAAATAATAAAATAACATATAAAAGAAGGATTATTTTTTAAAAAAGTTAATCTTGAAATTTAGTAACATGATTCTCTTTCTTTTCCTTTTTTTTAGGGAAGCAGAGTCTTTTAAGGAACAAGGGAATGCATACTATGCCAAGAAAGATTATAATGAAGCTTTTAACTATTACACAAAAGCCATAGGTGAGAGAACCTTCAGGATGTGCTGGACAGCACTCATTTGTCCAATACTATTACAAATTGAGCCTTTCTTTTTTTATTTTTGTTTCTTTTATTTGAGTGAAAATTTACAAATTGTATTACTTTTTGATCCAATCATTCATAGATATTTTGTTTTATAATGTTTGTTACCATTGATTAGTTGTCTAGTTGTCTAGCGGAGTGCTTCAAAATGGCTTCACTTGTGGTAAGCTAATTGAGTTCTTACTCAATTTGTTTTTCTAGTTTCTTGTCTTAATGAATTACTCTAGGGAAAACAGGTCCTTTTCCCTTATTGTTTTCAGCCATGTTTGCAGAACTAGATATAAATCAAGTATGTATTAGTTTTATTCCTTTGGACTGATCATTTTGACAGTATTTTCTGTCAACATGTGTAAATTTTTTTACCTAATCATATATCTGGGGTTGTTTGTGTCAGGGTATAAAATAGTTACTTCCCCCACTGGACATTGCAGTGCTACCTCTCTCAGTCTGTAAGTTTCCTCTGCTAATAAATAGAAATGAATGTGTTTTGCAGTCCCAGAGGTATGCAATTCAAATCCACCTGATGCTCTGCTGGAGAAGGAGGGGCAATCTCTTCCTATACCAGTCAGATCCGATTTGACAGTACACACAAAAAAATAATAATACTTTTTTTTTTAATTAAAAAATAAATTTTTTAAAAAAGAAATTAATGTGTTTTAGTCTGTCTCTGTTTCACTTTTTCCATTTCTCTGTGAATACAAATCTTGAGGGGCTTTACCTTAGGGAAACGAAGCCCAAGATTAATGTAATGAATTGGTTACAATATCTGAAAACCTTTCAGGTATGTTTTAAAATCAGAAAGAGTGACTCCTCCTATTATAAACAGATCCTTCTAAGATGTAGACTAGTGGTTACTATCTTATTAAAGATGACTTTTTCCTCGGCTTAAATGGCTAATTCTTTGAGAATTGAAGGGTTGTGTGTGGGTTTATACGTACACAAATTTATGGGCATTTTCAAAACCGGTGAATTTGTTAAGGCAAAAAGATAATTACCTAAATAAATCATGAACCATTTCCCAATTCATTAATTGAAGAGAGAGCTTTAAAGAACAGAAATTTATTTTCTCACACTCCTGGAAACTTAAACATTCAAATCAAAGCTCTCAATATTGGTTTATTTTTTTTCTTCCCATGTTGTTAACTGTTGTCCCTGGTTCCCTGTACAGTTGACTCTTGTACAATGCAGGTGTTAAAGCCCTCCACCTTCTCTCTCTCTCTCTCACAGCTGAAAATCCACATATAGCTTATGAAAATGAAAACCTATGTATAACATACTCTTTGACCTCAAACAACACAAGTTTGAACTGCCTGGGCCCACTAATATGCAAATTTTCTTTTCCTGTTTCAATTGCTGTGTAACAAACACATCCTTAGACCTAGCTCAATAGATAACATGATAAATGGAGAAAAAATTAAAGTTGTCATGAGTTTCAGTTTACCTGAATTTACAGTCAACACTGATGGAAGCGGCCATCAAGAAATCAAATAATTTATTTCTTTAGCCGTTTAATCTGCTGCCAGGAAGCTCTTTAAAAAGAACTAGAGTGTAAAGATCCCTTTAAAGACTAAAGTACACACAAGTCGTCATATTTTTGATCCCTTATAGGCATGTGAAAGACAGTAAATAAGACAAAAATACATACATACATGTGAAGGTTAGACACAGAATAAAGAAAAAAATCAATGCTGAAGAATTTTGGCATTGGTGAAAAATACTAAACCCACCATGGGCTGATGTAAGAATAGACAAATCTGTTTTGAAAGAAGTGCAGCCAGAAAGCTCCTTAGAAGGAGGATGTTGAGACTTTGCTTCATATACTTTGGGCATGTTATTATGATGGGCCTGTTCCTAGAGAAGCCTATTGTGTTACTGTTTTTGTTGTGTACCATAGAGTCGGAATTGACCTATAGCTGCCCCACTGGTGGGTTTTCTGAGGCAGTTCACACTGGAGGAGATTGCCTATCCTTTTCCTGCAGAATAGCTGGTGGCCTCAAACTACGTGACTTCGGAATTGCAGTATAGTTTCTTGCCAGTAGGCCGTTAGCACACCCTAGAGAGAAGCCTTCTTAAGTTTGGAAAAATTGAGTTAGTACAAAAGAGAAAGACCCTCAGCAAGATGGTTTGGCACAGTGATGGCAGTAAGTGCAAGTACAGCAGAGTTTGTGAGGATGGCATAGGATCTGGCAGAGTTTTGTTCTGTTGTGTGTACATAGGATCTCTGTGAGTCACAGTTAACCTAACAGCACCTATCAGTAAACTACAAATTTGCAGTGATTTCAGATGTTAGGAGAGTTCGTCTCTCTATTGGATATATGTATGGGCATGAGATAGATATAGATAGGTATATGATTATATCTGGGAAGAATTGTGACTGAAAAAAATAAAACTGTAAAAGGGATTTTTCTTTTTTTAATTTATTTTTGTGTATACCGTCATATTGGATCTGACTGGTACAAGAAGAGATTGCCCCACCTTCTCCAGCAGAGCATCTGATGGATTGTAAAAGGGATTTCTTTTTTTTTTTTAATTTTTTTTTATTTTATTATTTGATAAAAGGGATTTCTGAGACAGTTTGAAGCGAGCTCTGGTGGCAGAGCCTGTGGCAAATTACACTACTAACCCAAAGGCTTTGAGTTCCTGGTGATAAGAATCCACCACCAACTCTATAGGAGAAAGATGGGCAGTCTACTTCCACTGGAATTTGGAACCTCAGAAGCTTGATGTTAGTATAAATCAGAACTGAAGTTTGAGTGAGATAGTTTGAGGATAGACGTATACAGAGATGATTAGCATCACACAGTGTTTTAAGTATATACTTGATTTCACAGTAGCATTAGAAAAAAAGAGCTGCGAATAAGTGGGTCTGTCCAGTTCATTTCTATGTTATTCATGTGTCAACTAATTAATTGTCTTAGAAAATGACCTTTTTTTTAAAAAAAAAAAAGAAAATGGCCTTTGTATGTATAAATCTAGTTATTCACTGGGTCAGTTTGCCAACATATTTTGAATCTCATGTCAGCAGTCTTTTATCTAATATGCTTATAGGGAAGTCTCTGCATTCCAACTCAAGAAATTCCTTTTTATAATACGACTCATCGCAACACTGTGAACAACAGATCTGAACACTGTCCTGTCCTGTGCCATCACATCATCTCTGACACACTCAAGCCCATCATGCAGACACTGTGTCAGTCTACCTAATTGAGCATCTTCCTATTTTTTGCCATCCCTTCATCTTCCCAAGCATCCTGTCTCTTTCCAAGGAATAGTGTCTCCTAGCAGCATGCCTCAAGTATATGAGAAGAATATATCATTTTTGCCTCCAATGAGCACTCTGGCAACACCTTCTCCTGTTTATTCTTTGTCAGGCCATAGGATGGTCAGTAATCGAACACCACAGTCCAAAGGCATCAAATCTTTTGTCATTCTTATTCATTGTCTAGCTCTCAGCAGCACAGCAAGTGATTATAAAAACCATGGCCTGAATCAGGCGCCCCTTAATCTTTAAACTAACATCGTTTGTCCTTAATAATTTAGAGAGATTCCCTGACTGCAGACTTTCTCACTGCAAACTAAGAGGTTGACAGTTTGAATCTATCAGTTACTCTGGTAGAATGTGGGGGAATGAAGGCTGTCTCCTGAAAAGATTTATATCTTCGAAGACCTGCTGTGGAGGGTTGCCATGAGTCAAAACCAAGTCAGTGGCAGTTAATTGTGTTTACACAAATACCATGAATTAAGAAGCTAGATATAGGGGAGCTCTGGTGGCCTAGTGGCAAAGAGCTGCAACTACAATCCCAGAGGCGCACAGTTCGAATCCACCAGATGCTCTGCCAGGAAAGGAGGGACAGTCTCCTCCTGTACCCGTCAGATCTGATTTGACGGTACACGCACACAAAAATAATAAAAATTTTAAAAAAATAAAAAAAAGAAGCTAGATATAGATATATATAGATACATATACACACGCACACATACACATGCACAGTACTGACCCAAAAAAAGAACAATATAAATCAAAGCTAAATATTGGAAATTATTTTTTTTAATGACTTATTTTTTTACATTTTATTACATCAGATGGGTGAGGGCTTTAGGGGACAATGGGGCACACTCAGGCCTTCTTCAGGACATCACTGAGTTCTTGCTTCCTCCTGGCACGGATGTGTGTCCTCACCCTTTTCTTAAAGAACTTGAGGGCCTGCTTGCCCTTGGAAACCTTAACAGCTTCATGACATGACGCTCTTAGGGCACAAAGCTGCACACCTCCTAGATCATGTCCCACACAAACTTACAAGCTTGGTGAGGCACTCGCAGCAAAGGCTGTGCCTCGGCTTGCTCACATTCTTGGTGACTTTGTGGCCCTTGTTGAGGCCCACGGCCATGGGGTTGCGCACACCCATGCCTGCTGTACTTCTATCGCTGCCACTTTTAATGACTTTTTAATGGTTACCATTGCCACTGTCCATTTACACAGATGAAGAAAACAAAAAACAATGTGTATAACACGTTGAATTAAAAAAGTCATTTTCCCCCTGTAAATTTGCATGCAAATATAAAATGTTAAAAAAGGGACAAATTGATGATACCTTTAGAAGAGCACATGTCCTTATTCTGGGTTTTTTGTGCTTTTGACAAAGTTCTGAGGAAGGTAGCCTCTGAGTTTCTTTGAGGCGATGAGCTGTGTAAACTTTGTTTCATTCTTCTGTCTTTCCTGCAGATCTGTGTCCTAAAAATGCTAGCTATTATGGTAACCGAGCGGCCACTTTGATGATGCTTGGAAAGTTCCGGGAAGCTCTTGGAGATGCACAGCAGTCAGTGAGACTGGATGACCGTTTTGTCCGGGTATGTAATAGGGCTGTTTGGAGGAAACAGAACTAATGCAGTTGAATTCCTCCAGCCCAGCATTTCTTACCACTTAGCTTTATTGGCTTATTGGACCAGAAAGCTTGTGAGTGTAAGGCCTGTCCCTTGTCTTATAGGTTTAGCAAGAACTCTGAATTTTGTTTATTAGCTACAAGTAACACTGGTCCTCCCAGTTGTGACAGCCAGACATTGTTGCAAAACATTTCTGGCGAGAGGGACCCTGGTGTAATGGTTAAGCTCACAATATAATAAAAACATTGATAGTTTGAACTCTCCCAGAAGCTCTGAAGGAGAAAGATCTGTCAGTCTATCCACTTCCTTTTCTTGGCTTTCAAAGATTACAGCTACGAAAACCTTACGAGGCAGATCTACTCTGTCACGTGACATAGGCTTTCTACATCCCAGACACAAGTAAATGGGCCTGGGAAGCAAGATCTCCCCTGGTTGAGAATCTTTTGCTCTAGTCTTTTTTTTTTTTTTTTTAATTTTTATTTTATTTCATTATTTTTTGTGTGTACCATCAAATCAGATCTGACTGATATAGGAGGAGATTGTTTCTCCTTCTCCAGCAGAGCATCTGGTGGATTTGAACCGTATACCTCTGAGATTGCAGTGCAGCTTTTTGCCACTAGGCCACCAGAGCTCTCCTGCTCTAGTCATTTTCATCCTGTAATTATGTCTGTGTGTTTGCTACTGTTTGTTCCTCTCTGCTTGACCAGTCACACTGCTTTGCTTTCCTTTTTCTTCCAGGGACACTTACGAGAGGGCAAATGCCATCTCTCTCTAGGGAATGCCATGGCGGCCTGTCGCAGTTTTCAGAGAGCCCTAGACCTGGATCACAAAAACACTCAGGCACAACAGGAGGTATGATCTGATCCTGCCTCTGCGAAGAGAGGCAGTATGGTGTGTTTGATAAGAAGAGTGAGTTAGTAAAAAAGTCTTTGAAAATTAGGGGTTTCTAAGGTCAGTGGGTATACACAGATGTGCTAGGGACCTAATTTGAATGAAGTTAAAGAGCTCTGATGACCTACCAGATAGAGAGTGCTGCCAGTTCAAAGATGGACAGTTCAAATCTACTGTAGTTACTTCAAAGGAGAAAGATGGATACTTTATTCCATGTGATTTGTTCTGTCTAAAAACCCTCTGGAGGGTCAGCTGAGTCTGTTTTGACTTTAATATGAAGAATTTTTTTTTTAAGAATTCAAGTAAACTCAAGTTCTGATTATACTAGTAAAAATTAAAATTTATGTTACATCTAGTCTTGCATCTTCATAGGTACGGAAGTTACTATGCTCCTCGAATGCTAGTGAGTGAGAAATATAAAACTTATGCTGGCCTATGGCAATGCGTTATTCATATTTACATCACGGGAACCCAATTTTACAAATAAATTGTCTTTGAGGGTGTATCTTTAAGGCAAATTTGTAAGTAGATACAGTAAGGGATACTGTTTGTACCTAATGTTTAAATGTGGTATACCTGGACATGTAAAAAGTATTAAGCACTTCCAGGTGCACTAACACATAATGATTAATAATGTTTTGATGCATAGTGCAAAGTTGTACCTAATTGTTGTTATAAACATTGTATGTACCTTGAAATTTTGTGGGGATCAGTTTGTAATTACAGGTTGTATACAACAACCTGGATACTGCCTATATATCTGAGTGAATCTTACATTTTTGTCTTCAAGTTCAAACTGAGAATATAAGTTCAGCCTTAGCCTTTATGTGAAGGAGTCTTGGCAGCATCTTCATTAGCTTGATTTGTAAATTTTATGGTTCTTATATTGAGGACAACTTCTTCAAGGCCTCACAAATTTTTGTGTTTGTTTATGTACAACTTTCTTAATAACTTCTGTCTTATTTTCCGGTATAGTTCAGGAATGCAAATGCAGTCATAGAATATGAGAAAATAGCAGAAATAGATTTTGAGAAGAGGGATTTTCGGAAGGTAAAGTACTGAAGAAATCTTTTCTTTAAGTTCTTAGTCTGTGTGATCATTAAAAAGTAAAGAGGGGTGTGGCGGTGTTGATTAGACTGAATTATTACTTAATATGCCTTTGAGATAACTTAGTCTGGTGTTATGATAAAAAGCAAAATGAATTTGTTATTTGACCATGTTTTTATTGTTGATGTAAAGTATTACTCTAATAAGTTAAGCTACATAATAGAGGAAATACTATTTGGAATTATTTATGAGATTTTAATAATCCAGTTTTGGGTTTTTTTTTTCTCTTTTTATAATGAGAACTGACTTTGTATAAAATGGGATGGTACTATAAATCAAGAATCGAGGCCCCTTTTTGCATTTTTGAGCAGTGAGCATAACATGTCATCTTTTTTACCTTAATCCTATACCCCTTATGGAAATTTACATATCAAAGAAGTTGACAAATTTGAAATAGGAGAAAGGTATAAAAGTTGTAGATCTTTTTCTAGATTTATTAGTAGTTATTCCTGTGTAATTCCTGACTCTGTGTAATTCTGGCTCTCTTCTTTGATACTTAGTTTATATATGGTACATATATGGGAAGTAGCTTTTAGTAGAATTTTGAAAGGTGAGGTAAAAGGCCCTGATAGAGATTTCTGGACAACTTAAAAGAGGTTTGTGAATACCAGGTGAGAAAGGGAGTCAGTTGTTAACCTCATGTGGGAATTTGTGCAATACCTTCTTAATTCAATAAAAAAAAGTACAGTGAGAGTCTTTTTAAAAAGCTATACATGGCATAAATCTTTGCTAATATATTTTTCAAGTTGTACAGAGACCCAGCTTTATTTTATTAGCAAACCTCATCTACTCTTTGGCTCTAATAACCAGTGTATTGGTGGTGTCATGTGTAAGTTTTTGGTGGGGTGATGTGTTGTATGTGTGTGAAGAGATTCTGCCTCCTGTCACATAGGGTTACTTAGGGAAAAGCTTTGTCTTGAAAGGGCCATCTTTTGCGTTTCTTTTTTCTCTTGTACATTCTGGAGCCAGAATCCCTAGTTTGTGACAGAATCCTCTGTTTGAGGCATTCCAGCCCCACCTCCCTATCTCACTGTAGCTCATGGTGATGTCACAAATGAAGAATTATGATCCTGGCAGGGGAAACAGATGAACTTGGAAGAAACAAAGATATTCTTTGCTTGCAGCTGTCCCTAGTCATGGAGATGGGGGGTGGGAGAGAAACACTGAGCCTCAAACAGATAATTTGAGGAGCAGCACTCTATTCGGGATGTCAGGAAGGCAGGAGGGTGTGAATTTTGAGCAATTCTTCTCCTAACCTGTCGCTGGAAAACTCCACACCATAGTCCTACAAAATAACCTGCTTTGAATTTTGTCCTTGAATATCCAGGACAGTATGTTGAAGGAGAAGCATTCTTGACACCACTCTGTTTACACTAAAAAGTTGCCTCAGTAGAAAGCTCATGATGCTTACTTGCCTCCCCCTTGAATTTAATTTTGGGGAGGAAGTGCAAAAAGTAGTTGTCTTATTATATATGACAGCATAGAGGAGACAGGGTATGAGATTCCCAAAGCCATCTCAGCACAAGTTTTGCTGGGATGTTTGTAGACCAGTGGAGAAGAGCTCATTAGGAGCTCTGGTGCTGTCCATATGGAGTTGTGCTGCCACACCTCTCTGGCCCTTCAAATCCACCAGCAGCTTTGTGAGAGAAAGATGGGCAAGCTCCTCCCATCTAATTTACAGCCACTGAAAACCCCCTGGATGGTCAGCTGTGACTTCTGACTCCATAGTTTGCTTTTTTTTTTTACTTTGACTCTTATTAATTAGTGTTCTATTTTTATTGTATATTATTTTTTCCATCACCCAACTTACCTGTTATATTAAGTTTTGCTCCCTTTTCAGCCCCATTAAGCCCCCAAGGCTGATCCTATCTGTGTATAGTAAACTTTCTTCCTTAGCTTTTAATTCTGGTGATCTTATAATTGTCCTTTTGTGACTGTTATATACTTTCTACCCTAGTTCCCTGCAACTATCGATATATTTTCTATCTCAAGAGATTTATAATCTATGTCTTTTTGTATCTGGAATCTTTTGCTTATCATATTTTCAAGATAACATACTGAGGCATGCTACAAAGTGAGTAATTTGTAGCATGCCTCAGTCTGTTATTCCTTTCTATGGTTGAGTAATTTTCCATTTTAAGAGTATAGCATAATTTGTTGATCCAGTCCTATATTGACAGACATCTGAGATGTTTCCACTTTTTGACTGTTATAACTAGTGCTACTAGGAATATTCACATACAAGTATTTGTATGTTTCTTTTATTTTGTATATATACCTAGGATACTTTGCAGCTTTGGGACTATGATTATCACATTTTAAAAAAAAGGTGCTTCATTAGAAAATTGGGGATAGAAATACCATTTGTCCAACAACCTCTCTACTAGGTATATAAGAGATGTAACATGAACTGATAGACTCACACCCATGTTTACTACAGCATTATTTACAAAGAATTGGAAACAAACCAAGGGTCCATAAGTGGACGAATGGCTAAACAAACTGTGGTCCGTTCACATAATGGAGTATTATCTGTCACTAAAAAACGATCAAGAAGCTGTGATGAATGATGAATGCACAAGATGAATGTTTCCAGACTTCATTCTTTCATGATCCTCCCTGCCAGATTATGATAGAGAATGTACACCTCTGGATTTTCCTTTGGGTCATTTATTCTTGAGAGAGAGTAGGAATCCACATTGGCCTCCCAAATAAGCCTTAAGAATAGCAGCTAAACCAAAAAGGAATGCTTAGAGAGCAAAGTTTTGTGCTTTTTTTTGTTGTTGTTATTTTTTTTTTATTATTATTATTATTTTGTGTGCATGTACCGTCAAATCAGATCTGACTGGTACAGGAGGATATTGCGCCTCCTCCGGCAGAGCGTCTGGTGGATTCGAACCGTGTTCCTCTGGGATTGCAGTGCAGTTTCTTGCCACTAGGCCACCAGAGCTCCCCATGAGAGCAGAGTTTTGAAGAAAGAAAATGGAACTGTATGGCCACCCTTGATGAGGCTGAAGGCTTAAGCCTAGTGTTGCTTGTTTTGGGGAAGTGAGATGATTTTGACTGTTGGTTTGGTTTGTATAGCAGCGTGTTGGGAATAGTAATCTGATACTGTCTCGTTAAACCTATGAAGCATCAACTATTTTGTTGGTGTGTTTGTGCTGAAATATGGGTGTAGAGTGGCCTGGAATCCTCAGTAGGCTGTGAGGCTCATGCACAGGGAAAGAGCAGACTGTGAGCAGGAACATGAGCTGCATTGAATCCAGACCAGGGTTTTTTAGCCATTCTGTGTCTAAAGGAGGTAAATAAGAGAAGTTATACCAAGTGGCAAATACTGTGGTTTTTTTTATTATTATTATTATTAATTTTAATGAAAATATACAGACTTTGGATTTCCATTAATTGATTGTTGCACTTTTCTCCCTGCCCACGCCTCCCTGCCCCCAGTTTGCTCTTCTCTTTGAAAAGTAAAAGAAAAATTCTTTCATTGTTATATACTCTCTCCCTCTAAGTCCACTCTACTATGCAGCCTTCATTCTGGACTCCTGTCATGACAATAATACCTAATCATATATCCCTTTTAAACAGTTCTCTCCCTCATCTGTTTCAGTGCAGTATACATAATTTATCCCATCTTTCTCAGTCTCCCCCCAACCCCGATGTCAGTCCCTTTTTACAACAGTGGCCTTATGCAATATTTGTCCTTTTTGACTGAAATATTTCACTCAGTATAGTGTCCTCCAGGGTTGCCCATTTTATGTAATATTTCATGAGTTCCTTGTTTTTCAGTGCAGCATAGTATTCCATTGTGTGAATATACCACAGCTTCCCTATCCATTTGTTGATGGGCACTTAGATTGTTTCCAACTCTTTTGCTATTGTGAATAAAGCCGTGATAAACATGGATGTGCAGATATCTGTTTGGGTGGCAGTTATGGTTTCTTTGGGGTATATTCTCAGTAGTGGAATTGGTGGGCCAAATGATATTTCAATTTACAACTTTTTGAGAGAGCACCATACAGCCTTCCATAGTGGTTACACCATTTTATACTCACACAAGCAATGAATAAGGGTTCCAGTTTCTTCACAACTTTGCCAGCATTTGTTATTTGCAAATACTATGTTCTATATAGCAGGATATGAACTTTGGCCATTTACTGTGGATATGGTCCATTATAGAGGCTGCTGAGCTTCCGGATCACTTTACTGGCTCTGGAGTATTGATGTCTAAGTTTCAATCATTTATATTAATTTTGGCCGTTTTGATCAAGTTCCTTAATATTTAAATGCCTCCATTTTCTTTCTCATCAGTAAAATAAGAATAAAAAAATTAACTACAAAATTTGTTTTTAGGTTTGGAGGGGATAATGTGTAAAGTACTCTGTAAGATCTGTTGTGATACTTAACATCTGGATCAACTGTTCTCATTCAGTGGTTCAATTAAGTGTATTGGTGATACTAAAACTCTTAATATTTTCCTCCTCAAAAGTGATCACAGGAAACTTCTCATCTGTTGGCTGTGACTAAAGTAAATTGATGACATTACGAGGGTTCAGGATGAAGAGTCTCATTTGCTTTCTTCCTCCATACAGGTTGTTTTCTGCATGGACCGGGCCCTAGAATTTGCCCCTGCCTGCCATCGCTTCAAAATCCTTAAAGCAGAGTGTTTAGCAATGTTGGGTCGTTATCCAGAAGCACAGTCTGTGGCCAGGTATGAAATCAAACCAATACCTTATTGAAATGGCAGGTAATACTGGATTGATGCTGTAAGGCTACTATAAAGTCTTGTAAAAAGGCCTCCACAATGACCTGACATCAAAAAGGTTAGACCAAGTTTGAAAACCTATAGGGTGGATTTATAGGAGTAGATACTTGAACTGTATGTGAAAGAACAGATTTGATTTGGGTTGGTTTTTTAAACTTCTTTTCTTTAGAGTACTTATATTCTGAGGGATGGTCATTAGCAAACTCTGTCTAGAGACACATAGGAAAATTTCAGGTTTTGCAAGTCTCTGCCATGATAGTGCAAAAGCAGTCACAGGTTTAAGATAAAAGCAAGTGAATTGTTTTGGGAAGGCCTCTGAGTGGTACAGTTCGTGTTTGATTACTAAGGTAAGTGGTGTTAACCTACCCTGTAGCACTATGGAAGAAAGGCCTGGTAACCTCCTTCCATAAAGAGTGCAGCCAAGAAAACCCTATTAAGCAGGTCTGCTTTGGCGTGCCTGGGATCACTGTGAGTCAGAATGGGCTTGACAAAAATATTCTGGGAAAGCTTGGAACACTGACTTCTGTTGTATACTTTGAAGATTAGATACATTTTATTTGTTGTTGTTGTTAATGTGCCCTCGAGTCGCTTGCGACTCATAGCGACCCTATGTACAACAGCCCTACTCTGCTCTGTCTTGTGCCAATCACACTGTCTCTGACACTCCCATCCTAATTATCCCAGTCACTGAATCAATCCACCTCATAGAGGGCCTTTCTCTCCTGCCCTGTCCCTCCACCCTCCCAAGCATGATGTCCCTCTCTAAGGACCGGTCTCTCCTAACAACATGTCCAAAGTATGTTAGACGGAGCCTCAGAATCCTTGCCTCCAAGGAGCCACCCAGTTTAACCCTTTCCAGGACAAATCTGTTTGTTTTCATAGCAGTCCATGGTATCTCAATACTCTTCTCCAGCACCACAGCTCAAAGGCATCAATTCTCCTTCTGTCCTCCTTGGTCATTGTCCAACTCTCTGATGCATAACAGGTGATTGCGAAGACCATGGCCTGTATCAGACGCACCTTAGTCTCCAGAGAGACACCATTGGTCTTCAGTACTTTGGCGAGTTCCCTAACAGCAGACTTTCCCATTGCAATGCGCCTTTTAGTCAGTGAAAAAAATTGGCACAAATGGTAGGGGTATGCCAGACCCCAGCTGAGTATATCCTTTTTTGGCTCTTGCAGTGACATTTTACGAATGGATTCCACCAACGCGGATGCTCTGTATGTACGAGGTCTTTGCCTTTATTATGAAGATTGTATTGAGAAGGCGGTTCAGTTTTTTGTACAGGCTCTCAGGATGGCTCCTGACCATGAAAAGGCCTGTGTTGCTTGCAGAGTAAGTTCTGGGTACCAGGTCTGTGTGGGAAAGGAAGCCTCCCCTTGGGGCCTTAAAGATGCTTTGAGGGGAAAGTTGTTTTTTCTTTTTTCATTTTATTTTTTTATTATTTTTGTGTGTGAGTGTACTGTCAAATCAGATCTGACTGGTACAGGAGGAGATTGTCCCTCCTTCCCCAGCAGAGCATCTGGTGGATTCGAACTGTGAGCCTCTGGGATTGTAGTTGCAGCTCCTTGCCACTAGGCCACCAGAGCTCCCCTGAGGGGAAAGTTTTAGAATCCCCAGAAATAGTGTCTCTTTTTCAATTGCAAAAGATATTTGTTTATTTATTTATTTATTTATTTTTTCCATTAGAAGTTATCTCAGAGCCATTTTTACTTCCCTAAAGGTAAGGTCATGTGATCATGATAGGATAAAGTTCTTTTGATACCTAAGTGGTTTTTATTTGTTTTTTCTTCCTTCAACTGAGAAAAAAAAGAATTGAGAATTCTTACCCTAAGACATTAAGGCAGGCTGTGGGTTACACAGATCTTACTGACATTTCCCCCCCACTTCTTGATTTTATAAAATCCCCCATCCATTCCATTCCTTGCACAGTAGGTTAATGGTGAACTCACCTGACTGCTAACTGAAAGGTTTTAGGAGCATCTGTAGGGTCTGCTCTGCAACAAGAAGGCTCCATGTTTCCAACAATTTGAATCCATCAGGCACTCCGTGAGAGAAAGATGGGTACTCTTCTCCCATTGAGATTTGCCATCTCAGAGACCCCATGGAGGGTCAATTGTGAATCAGAACTGACTTGTTGGCTGAGTTGATTCTACTCTATAGGAAGCACAGCAAGCAACAGAGGATTTGTAGCGCAGGTGGGGAGGTGAACGTGAACGCTGGGTAAATCTGAATATTGGGATTCAAGAAACAGAAGTAGACTCTGGCCTCTAGGTAGGGCTAGGTCTTGCTGCATGTGTAACTGACCTCCCTTTGACTTTCCTCATAGAATGCCAAAGCACTTAAGGCAAAGAAAGAAGATGGGAATAAAGCATTTAAAGAAGGAAATTATAAACTAGCTTATGAA
This sequence comes from Elephantulus edwardii, assembly GCF_000299155.1. Taxonomy (NCBI): domain Eukaryota; kingdom Metazoa; phylum Chordata; class Mammalia; order Macroscelidea; family Macroscelididae; genus Elephantulus; species Elephantulus edwardii. The sequence continues at coordinate 982,633 of NW_006400090.1, read as the reverse complement.
CTATACACAGAAGCCCTGAGAATAGATCCGAACAATATAAAAACAAATGCTAAACTCTACTGTAATCGGGGTACGGTTAATTCCAAGGTAAGTGCGTGGTCTGGGTGTTGGGGCCTATGAGATATTATTAAGGGACATAAAAGAAATCTTGGAAAATCTGCCCAAAGAGGATAAACTGGATGACAAGAGGAATTGTTTGAATTACTGTCTTAACTTGTTGAGAGCTACTGTCTGAGAGGCCAGCTTTAATTGCTCCCTTCTGTAGATATCTGAAAGCACTTGAGGGACGGTTTGGGAGGGTAGACCCTTCTTTTCAAGGTTCCTTTCCCTAAGCTGGAGAATGTCTAAGAATTGTAGTTTGATGTTTTTGAATCAAGAAGCAAGTATTACTGCTTCTTGATTAAGCAAGTGGTTATTTCTTTTTTTATAGCTATTTGCAGATTTGAGGTTTTTCCCCTCCACCATAACTGATGGTCACATGCCCAGATGGAAATAAATTTAAGTGCCCTTATGACCTTAAGCTCATAAGAAACAAAGAGCAGGCTCTTTTGCCCTTTAAAAAAGTCTTGTAGTTAAAAATCATAGTCATTCTTGACACTCTAATTGGCCTCTGGAAAAATTCAGGGCAAGAACTTCATTTACTAGTTCTTTGTCATGGAGTACTGACGTGGAAAAACTGAGGTGGTTTATCCTTGCAAACAGGTATACCTGGCTTGCATCATTTAGGAAAGAAACCAATTCCAAATTTAGGGAAGCTGCCTAGTACCTTAGATCCTGGTTTTCCCACTGACCAGGAGCGAATGTGATACTTAGGGGGCCAGCATGACTGATCATCTTAGAATGGTGAAGCCATGCTCACAGCTCTGGGCTCCCTCAGTCACCAAAGATGTGAAGTATGACTGCTCTCTTTCTCCTGAAGCTTAGGAAACTAGATGATGCAATAGAAGACTGCACAAATGCAGTGAAGCTCGATGACACTTATATAAAAGCCTACTTGAGAAGAGCTCAGTGGTGAGTGCCTCTGGCGGGAGGGGGGAAGAGGTAGTTGCAGATGGCCTACCAGGGGACTTGCATTGTGGATGCTGGAAGCAGACCCAGGGATGTTGTGAGGTCATTTGGTCCTTCCCCCTGCCTCTAGGTGGGATTGTTCCAGTCCTAGACTATCTTTATAGACCTCCAGCGGAGGAGATTGCACAAGCTCCCTCAGTCTCCCATGCCTGTGTCTAACGCCCTCACGGTCAGTACGTTTCCTCTGATACCTGACCCACATTCCTTTTGTTAAAGATTAAATTCATTGCCTTTGGAGATTTTTGTGTTGTACAGTTTTGCTCTAACTTGGCACAGTGCTTGGCACATGATAGGTGCTCACTCAAGAAATGTTTTATTGAATGAATGGTATGGTGCTTGGAGAAATTCTCTCTTGGAGACAGTTGAAAGTTGTGCTTACTTGGTTTGTTCTGAGTTAGGGTTATAGTTGGCAAGAGTTTCAGGTTAATCTAGTTCAGCCACCAAGCAGTGCGGTGTCCCCCTTGTGTAACATCTGGGGTAGGTTATCTGCCCGAGTGTTTTGATCTGGAGGACTCTGCCTGACAGGCAAGATGTCCTGGCTCATCTTTCTCATGAGCCAGAATGAGCCTACCTCTAATGTCTACGTCTGTGCTCAGAAGTAAGGTGTCCCAGCACACTTGCGCATCTAACTCTTTGGCCCACCAGATTATTTTCTTCAGACAAGAGCATTAACAGCCAGTAGAGACCTGTCTAAGTCTTTCTCTTTTATTTCCACTGACCTTTCTGTTTGCAGCTGGATGCTTTAACCACTGCACAACCAGACCTCCTAAAGGAAGGCGTATGTATATGCCACTCATCCAACAGCTGTTTCATACCTTGTTAGGAAGCTCAGATCCGGGAGCAGTATTCAGAGCTTCTAGTCTTGTTAGTGGTGCAGACCTTCCGTTTAGCATGCAGTCTTTCCCCAGATTATTCACTCTTTTTTAAAAAGTAGGAAACTGCTGCTGATTATGGTGCTTTTCATTAAAAGTGAATTTCTAATAGATGACTAAACCTGTCAGAAAGAGAAGGACACACAGTAGAGTCTACAAGACCAGCCACTATCTGTCATCCGATCTTTGAAAACTACTGACAGACAAAAGTGTGAGCTTGGGAGAGAAGGCTCCCCTTTGAATCAGCCAGAGGCTTATTTCAACAGAAGTAAAATGTTCTGTGCATGAAAATGTTTATTGTCATTTAGTTGCTAATAGTAAAAGAGAATCATTTAAATGTCTAGAGGAAAGGAGAGTGGTACCTCAGTCTGTGATACTGTATTTATTTACGCCAGGTGCATATGTACAGAATATGTACAGGTACAGATCAGTAAGACACTCTGATACTTGAATGAGGTGTAAAAAGAGAGCAGAAAATTAGTTCTTCTAACAGGAGGAAGGAAGGATGACTTGAAAAGTCAAGAAGTGCTCTTCTGTTTGTGGTAAAAACATAACTATCTTTAGTGGCTCTGTACCGAGATCCCACCAGATTTTTTCTGTATCTCTCATCAGAGTCTAGAATTTTGCCTGAAGCTGTCTTTACTTTCTAATGTTTGTTTTTCTTTAATTTAAAATCATCATCATCATCCATATAAAGATGTGAAATAAAGGTGGACATCACTGTAGTAGAAGCCAGTTCGATGCATTACAAATAGGCCTGAACATTGCATCTGGTTGCTTATTATGCGAGGTTTCTTCTCCCAGTGCTGTCAGTTAACATTGCTGTTCCTTTAAATCCCCGAATTGAGATGTTGCCAAAATATTGGGAATGGCTAAGTTGTCGGGCTTCTCTTACCCAGCACATAAGTGTCGTGTCCCCACTCTGGCCCCCGGCCTGGTAGAGTGGTGTATACAGTGATGGACTTATGTGGTAGCAGTAAATTAACTCTTGTGTAGCAAGCAGCAGCACTGCAGAGTCTCTTCCCACTAATGGCAGTCCTTGGGACTCCACCCCATCTGTTTGACACCAGTGATCTTAACAGGACATGGACAGAGCCACTTGCTTCTGTGGAAGGGCCAGTAGACAGCCTTTCAGGCTAGTTTCCTCCCGTCTTGGGTCAGAGGCCCATCCTTCCTGCTGTGCTACTGAAATAATAGCAAGCTGGTACTTGGGCTTTTCTCTCTGGCTTACCTGTTTTTCTCAGGTGGATTTGGTCTTACTGGGAGCATTTGCCAGCCACCATCTTGACCTCTCTCTCTTGAGTTGTTCCTCCTCATGGCTCACTAACCCCACTTTTGCTCTGGATTGGAGCCTGTCCTGCATGTTTATGGCACTGTAGGTGCTTTCATATCCATATTTCCCTTTCTTCCTGTCTGCTTCAATTCTGATAAATTACCTAGATTCCTTTGTGTTGCCTTTCCTAAGGCAGTTCATATTGTTTCTCAAGCAAATCAAAATGAGCTTTCTCCTCTTAATTGCTTTCTACTTCAATCCAAGCGTCACATTATTAGATGCATTAAAATGCCTTGGGATTTGTCCTTTTTTTTCCCCCTTGAGGATTTGGTAGCTTAAGTATTTCTTTTAGTACTAAATGAAGGGCTTGATAAGATGAATCTTATCAAGATTGTATGTCTGCTTGAGCCATGCCTCTTCTCCCAGAGTGATCCTGAAGGCCGTTATGTTCTAATCGAACATAGTACTAACCTGTATTTCTTTCTCAGTTACATGGACACAGAACAGTATGAAGAAGCAGTTCGGGACTATGAAAAAGTGTATCAAACAGAGAAAACAAAAGGTAAAGTTTGAAGTCATTAGTGTTTCAGGGAACTATGTTGCCATACTCTTAAATCCAAAAGTTGAATCAATGCCTGTTTGAATCAGGGATCAAGGAAGTACCTAGGCCTTTTTTTACTAAATCCAGGAAGAAATAAACAGACCCCAGCTATTTTCTGGTCTTGGGTTTTCTTTGCCATGTTCATTTCCTTTTCAGTGTGTTGGAAGTATGCATGGTGTTTTTGGTTTTTTTTAACCTCTAGAAGAAAGCATCACAAAAGCCCATGGTGTGGTTAGCAAGGCTCAGAACTGCCAAGCAGCTGGGCTAATGCCCAGCAAGGGAAGCTAGAATCAGATTCTTCTACTGATGCCAGATGTCTTCTTCTAGAACACAAACAGCTCCTAAAAAACGCACAACTGGAACTGAAGAAGAGTAAGAGGAAAGATTACTACAAGATTCTGGGAGTGGACAAGAACGCCTCCGAGGATGAGATCAAGAAGGCCTATCGGAAGCGGGCCTTGATGCACCACCCAGGTAGAGCACCTTGCAAAGCAGGCAAAGCCCTTTGCCAACCTCAGACTGGAGGAAGCCTCAGAGAGGCCTGTCAGCTGAGGATAAATACTGTATCACACATACATAAAGTCATCTCTTCTCTGAAACTTTGTTTTCCTGAGACTGACTTCATCTGCATTCTCCCACGCCCCTCCTTCCAGATCGACACAGTGGAGCCAGTGCTGAAGTTCAGAAAGAGGAGGAGAAAAAATTCAAGGAAGTTGGAGAAGCTTTTACTATCCTCTCGGATCCTAAGAAGAAAACTCGTTATGATAGTGGGCAGGACCTGGACGAGGAGGGCATGAACATGGGTGGTGAGTCGATGGGGGCAGCCTGGTATGACTGAGGGTTGAAGAATGTTAGACATTTCCCTAGAAATATTCCAAAGAAAAAGTCTGTACTGACGCCTGAGGTGATGTGCCTGCTTAGAGAGAGAGTGTGTGTCTATGTGTACACACACACACGGTAAGTGTTGGTAATGTGAGGTGCTGCCCTTGGTGCCAGAGGTGCAGGATGACTCGGACAAGTTCTTATAGGCGCTGAGCCAGGAAATTGGATGCGCTGATGGTTTAGTGGTCAAGCTCTCAGCTATTAACTGAAAGGTCGATAGTTTGACCTTTAGTTCCATGGAGGAAAGATGGCCGTCTGCTTCCATAAAGATTGTTGTTGTTGGATACCGTGGAGTTGGAACTGACGCATATCTGACTATTTGGTGGGTTTTCATAGGCAGTTAATCACATAGGAGGAGATTGCCCATCCTTCTCCCGTGGAGCAGCTGCTGGATTCAAGCTGTATGCCTTAAGGATTGTCGCACAGGTTCTTACCGCTACGCCCCCAGAGCAGCTCTCAAAACCCTATGAGCAGTTTTAATTGACTGTAGCAGCCATTTTATTTTGTGGTTTGTGCGCGCATAATAAACTAAAAGCTTTTTCCGTGGCCTACAGTCTAGAGTGGGTAATAGACATGAATTCAGAAAAGGCAATAAGTTAGAGATCTTACATTTATTGTAAGTAGCCATTTTAATAATTTTAGCCTTTTCAGTAACAAGTCAAGCTCAGTGTAAAGTATACTCATTGTTGTCCAGTCTGTTTGGATTCAGAGACCCTCCTTCAGTTTTTCAAGGCTGTGAGTCAAAGTAAAAGATTACTTATCTTTTTCCTTTGGAACAAGTTTTAGATTTGAATTGCTAAGACATGCAGCCTTTGGGGTAGCAGTACAGCTTGCTAAGGGCTGTTTCACCAGAGCTTACTCCAACATTTTATAGGGAGACAGAAAGTTGCGGGGGGGTTGGGGTGACAAAAGGCTGAACGTTGAGAAGTTTCCTATTAATCAGGGCAAATGGTGTCCAGCTATTGAAAAGGCACAGTGAAGCAGATAGAGTGAGGTGAGTTTTTCCCTCGGGATCATATTGGAAGGGAGAGTATCCTATTAGTGAGACTAAGTGATAGGTTTGCATAGAGTAAGACATATTTACACACCTCACTTTCAAGTGATGGAAAGAGAGTTACTATATTACCTAGGAAAGTTTTGGAGGCCCATTCTCAGGGTCATGATAAGCTCTTCAGACACTTCTAATTTTATCACTTTTCCCCCCTTCATGTTACTTCTCCTGCTTCACAGATTTTGACGCAAACAATATCTTCAAAGCATTCTTCGGTGGTCCCGGGGGTTTTAGTTTTGAAGGTGAGTATGCCTAGTCCCTCAGGAGTCCCCACACCACAAGTGGACACAGTAACTCCTCAGTCAGAAGGTCACTGATGGAGGAGGGGAGGGACTGTTAGATTTGCCTGGCTTCGGTTCAGGTGGTTGTGCTTGCTGCCAGAGCTGCTGGAGACAGTGCAGTGTTCAGAAGCTGTGCTCACACTCGCATGCTCAATCTCTCATTTTGAGTGAAGACACCTCCATTGTCACCTATTAGTTTGAAAAGTGGCCTTCCTTAGAAAATGCAGCGCCCGCTAACAAGCCTATTTTTTCCTTTCAGCATCTGGTCCAGGGAATTTCTTTTTTCAGTTTGGCTAATAAAAGGACATCAACCACTCAGAACCCCAAAAATGGAGACTTGCTCAGTTTAACCTTGAATATGGACACAATCCGACTCCTCCCTTCCTTACGTCTCCGTGTTCTTAGATCAATTTCATTTTCTCAGTTGGATACCTCTGTCTGTGTGAGTGGGGTGAAGGAAAGGGAGCCAGCGCCCAAGACTGTGGGAAGGGGAGGGAAGCGGGGGATTGGATAGGGAGGCAGCTTGTGAATTTTTGTTGTACTGTTTAACTTTATTAAAAAAGCAGAAAAAATGAAGAGAATAAAATGTTTTGGCCCTTTCTGGCCCTTTGCTCTGACAGCTGCTTTGTGTCACTCCGGAGTCGGTGGGCAAGAGCTGAGCTGCAGCATGAATATGTGATCCCAGGGTGAACTTGATCCTCCACAGCCTGCCAGAGGCATGGGGACTCCGGCAGCATGTGGTGCTGGCTGCCTCCCCCAGACTGGTTCAGTGGGGTGAGGCTGAGCAGGCCCCAAGTGGACTGCTGCTCCCCTGACAGCCAAGCACATGGGCCCAGAGAATATGTTCCTTTTATGGCGTGTGCCCATAGTCGGCCTCAGGTGGAGCGGGGCCAGCTAGGTAGGGGCTGTAAAGACTCAATAGTTGCTATTGCCATTTGTGTACAGACGGAGGTAAGAGGATGAGATCCTAGCTCTTCACAGTGGGACAGGGGATCCTGAGCCCTTGTCTTCTCTGGGCTTGCATGCTGTGTTGCAGGCCAGGCTGCTCAGGTCAGACTTCATGCTTTGGTAATTTTTTTAAAATTATTATTATTTATTTGTGTGTGTACCATCAAATTGGATCTGACTGGTACAGGAGGAGATTGCTCCTCCTTCTCCAGCAGAGCATCTGGTGGATTTGAACCTCATACCTCTGGGATTGCAGTGCAGCTTCTTGCCACTAGGCCACCAGAGCTCCCTGTGGTCACATTCTCAGGCGCTCTGGCACAGGTTGGTAGCAGTGAAGTATGCCTAGGAAATAACCCCCAGTCCCTGCTCCCACCTCTAGTTAAGCCTGTAGCACATCAGGCTACTTAGCCCAAAGATGGGCAGCAAGAACTCAGCTGTAACTTTGAGGTATAGATCTCGGTTGCATTTTGTAGACACCTTTACTGGCCAGGTAGACACTTACCCTGCCAGAACCGCGGAAGCTAGTGGAATATGCTGCTGCTCTTTTTTTAAGGGAATCATTCCCAAAGGGTTTTCCTGCTTTTAGTAATTGAAATAGGGAAGAGGGCTATCTGACCGAGATAATTCTCTTCCTGCTGTGCCTCTGCCCCTTTTTCGTCTTCCATTCTGCTGGCAAGGCTGTGAAATAGCGACCTTATTGGGCCTAGAACTTTCACTTTTGGCTAGCTAAATAAACACTATTGGTCTGGAAAAAAATTCTTGAATTGTGACAGTTCAGTCCTTTACAGAAGCAGACTGCTACATTTTCTCTCCCAGGAAGCAGCTGGTGGGTTCAAACGAAAGACCTTTCAGTTAGCAGCCAAGTGCTATAACCATACCCCATGGCTCTTTGTTGGTTCTTCCTCTTGTTTGAGACAGTGATGACCTGAGATGGCCATAGTGGCTTTGAGTCTCTCTAGATAGAGCTGAGAACACCTGTGGGCCCTTCTGCTGGTTAATGGGCTGAGAGGCTTTGTGCTCCAGGTCCCTCACCCACCAACCCCCACCTCCTAGTGAGTCTAAGACCAGCCTCTCTCTCCCCTTTCTGCTTTCCTATGAAAGCCAACACTGTTCAGCTGCCCAGCCTCACCACAGCTGTGCCCAGCCCGCAGAAGAGAGACAGGACCGATGGCCCCAAGCTGTGGGACAAAGCCAGTCCTAACACCCAGCCCAAGTCCAAGGGAAGACCTAGCTGGGCAAGAAGGGAGAGAAACCACACACAGTTAAGATTAACATGATTTATTTAATTATCAGTCTTCAAAGTTACTGGAGTTGGGCAAAGCCAGGATAGTAACTTAAATACCAAGTACTTTTGCTGAGTAACAGCCTAATTAGTGAGGCTCTGTTATTGAGCAGAAGGAAGTGGGGATGCCAAGGAACCACAGTACATGCAGGCACTGAAGTGTTACAATTCTTCCCAGAGAAGCAGGTAGACGGGGGCCAGGCCAGCCAGGGGTCCACTCCATCGGCACCACGTACCCACTAACCCCCTTTAGAAGAGGCTCACAGCCTCCAGACGCACCATGGAGGCGGGATGGGATGAGCTGGGCAGACAGCAAGGCTGGCATGTCCCCACCCAGGGAACATAACTAGCTTCAGTATCCCCACCAATCAGCGGGAAGGATGGCCAGCCTGCCCCTTCCTGTGGGCAGATTAGGAAGGCAGCTTATCCTGCTCTGGCTTCTACTTTCTGTTTCCTTCCCTAATCATCAAACCAGTTTTATCTAGATAAGGTGTGAAAAGGAGCAGACGGGGACCCAAGGTCAAAGTTGGGCAGTGAACCCTTTTCTACCCTGCTAAATAGCCCCTGCCGCCTTGGGACTGTGCTGATTAAGAAAGGGATCAAGACCCAGGGGTCCCCCACCCTAGATCCTCCATCAGTTTTTGCCACCCCTTGTCCCACTCCCTCATCTACAGCTCTCAGGGGTCCTCACAAGCCCAGCCTGGCAGAGTGGCAAAGCTAGGCGACCCACTACCTAGAAGCAAGGCTCAGAGTTCTGGCTGTGGCTCCAGGCTCAGCCTGCCTCTTCAGCTTTAGTCCAGGTTCTTGAACGGCGCCTACTCAACCCCCAACCCCGTGTTGAGGGCTTGAGTGTTAAGAAAGGAAGAGAATGTGTAGGAAGAGGTGGTCAGTTATTTTACAAGCTTTTTAAAAGTCACAGGTTGTTAACGTAGAGTAAAAAAACAAAACAAAAAACCCTTAAAACAAAGATCAAGTGGAGGATGCTCTCTCCTCCATTCTCTGCCCCTTCTAGAGTGAGGGGCCCATGGTGATAACAGGTGGGCACTCAGAAGATAGTGCAGGACTGCAGGGCACCCCCCTTCCGGCTGCTCTGTGTGGGCACAGGCTTGCCCTTGCCGTAGTATCCCGTGAAGATGGCTCTGACCTCCATCTTCTTGGGTAGGTGCAGCAGCCAGCGCCCGTTGCCTAACGAGTAGAGCTTGCCCCGGTGCAGCTCACCCACCTCCTCGCCTCGGTTGCCCCCTTTCTCCTGCCGCACAATCTCGAGGAGGTCAAGGCCTGTCTGCACAGCCTCCACATCACTCGCACAGCCCAGGGTGATGTGTGCGCGGCTCCCTCGAGGCAGGTTGTCAGAGGGTGACAGCTTGTCCACATCATTTGGCCACAATGGCAGCTCCTGCTCACTCAGCTCCACCCGGGCTCCAGTCGTCTTGGGCGTCACAAAGAGGGCGGAGATGGTCAGCTTGAAGGCTTTGCAGTATGATTTCTTCACCACCTAGGAGAGAGCGAGAGGGGACCGAGCTAGAGGTGTCTTTGGAAGGGGCAGTGGGTGGGAGTCACTCCCCAAGAGAAGGGTGAGTGCAGAAGCAGGCAGGAGCTTCACGTAGAGGCTGTGCTTAAAGGTCTATCCTGTACAAACGTCTGGAGGGCACCTGTGTGCTGGAGGACATCCACCACCACACTCTTCAGGCTGATATTCAAACCATGGTGCTCAGAGAGACAAGTGAGCAAGGGTCAAAAGTCAGCCCACCTGCACTTAACCAAGCTGCACCACAGCCCAGTCCATGGCTTTAAGCAAACTCTTTAACCTTTCTGTGCCTTGGTTTATTCATCTATAAAGAACTGCTAGAAACTACCTCCGAGTTGATGCAAAAGTTAAAAGATTGAAAAGCCTAAAATTGTATGAGGCACCTATATGTGCCATTGTTGTTATTAGTAAAAACCGATCAAGTACAGAGACAGTACCCTTTGGTAAAAACCAGTCATCAAGTAGTAGAGGTACAGACAGTACCGTGGAGGGCAAACAACACCCCCTTACCTGCACGGACCTTCAGTTCCAGAGAGAGAAAACCATTAAGTAATGTGTAAAACAGGCAGAAAAGGAGAGATCAGGGAAAGTCACTAAAATGATACTAAAGGAGATTAGGGATGCAGCTCTGCACATCTGGGGATGTATCCAAGCATCTGAGAATGGGTTTCGGCAGTTGTGGGTATAGGTACAGCGGGCAAAGTTCTGACAGACCTATACCAGTAAGCTTTACTATGTGCCAGTGAGTCAGCACTGACGCAGAGCTGGCCCTCCAGAGGCAATAAAGGGCACGCACTGTCTAAGCTTGGCCTCAGACATTGACAGCTCAGTACCAGGCTCCCTCGGGGCAAAGCCTTTGACACACTATTAACAGAGTGACTGAATCTGACAAGAAAGGCACTCTGGGTAGGCGAGCGCACAGAAAAGGCGCTCTCTGGAGCTGTGCCTGGGAAGGGAGGAGGTGGTCTTGAACTGCTGTCTTGCTTTCTGATAAGTACCTGCCTTGCCCTGCACCCCTCCTCTCTGCCTTCCTACCACATCTCGAGTCCCTGGGGAGAACTCACATCCTGCTGGGCGTACTCGTCTGCCCCTGCGGCCTTTCCGTAGTCACAGAACTTGGTTGTGCAGTGCAGCACCCCCGGGGGTCTCTTCCCAAAGTAGGTAACCAGGTCAATCTTCTCCCTGGGCTCGTCAGAGACAACTGCAGGGAAAAGGAGAGGGGGCAGTGAGTAAGGAAGGCAGCCTCCCCCTAGGTGGGTGTCCCAGACCGTGAAGGCTCGGAGACGAAAAACTAGATAGTAAGCATAATCCATGTGCAGTCCCCTGTAATCTGTAGCTAACTCAGAACCACAGAAAGGATTTTAAGTTCCCTGGTTGTTTTAGTAGATGTTTTTCTTCCCCACAATTGAAAACTCTTGGGCACATGTGGGGTAGGCAACAAGTCATAAAAAGAGGGATGAAAATAAGAGGGTTAGGAAAATGGTACAAGGAGCAGAAAAACACATCATCACTGGCATCCCGACCCTGCCCCAGGAGAGCGGTCTGACATGGGGCAAGCGGGCCATCCTGTTAATCTGGTAACAGCAGTGGGGTGACCAGTGTCCAGTTTCCCCAGGACCACTTGGATAATGCTCAGCAGTGCCCTGTGTCACAAATTTATCTAGAGAAGTACATGACCTTCATGATAGACGTTTTGTGGGGGCGTTTGTGAACGACAGCCTTTAACAGGCCTGTGCAGGAAGGGTCCTGGGACTCATAACAGGTCAGTATCAAGAGTCGTGTAGACAAAAGTGAGGTCTGGCATATCTGTGATTTCAGTTTCCACGCCTGTAGCTGTCTGGAGTCATCCAGGTTTTTTTCTGTTCATCCCCCAGGTGAGTTCCCTCACTCTCCACAGGGGAGGAGTGCGTGCCCTGCAGCAGGCCTTGTTCTTGCCTTATTACATTTCTCCTGCTATCCCAGACAGAAAAGGATTCCATTTTTTTAATGGTAAAGCCAGCTTTGAGAGGCTGTCAATTCCCAAGGCAGAGCCACCGGCCAACCTGGCACTGCCTGTCAGGGCTTTTCTCCAGTTAATTCGCACACAGGGTGGTTCCGTCCAGGCCAGTGTCCTGCAGGCACCCAGGTCCCTGGGCCTCATGGCTTCATGGTTTAGAAGCTGAGAAAAGGACTCCGGCACAAATTACCTGCCTCAGAGTTAAGATAAGAAACTGACATAAACATGGGTGAGCATAGTTCAAATACAAAGACTGTCTCCCATTTGGGGAACTGGAAGTGAGTTAATAGGTGGCAGAGCTGCAGCAGCACCTCGTAGGAGAATAAAGGCCATGGAGGCCCTCCTGATCCACATCAGCTACACACAAACAGCCCTGGCCTGGAAAGAACCTGGCCCCACCCTGGATGGGGAAGCCCGCTGGGTCTAGAGTCCAGGGCTCTGGTCTCACAGTGGCTGTGAACAATAAAGCCCGCTTCCCTGTCCGTAGAACAGGAGGCTTGGAGCTCAGTTTAAGACTCATTCTCTGGAGGCTACTGAGGGGCCAAGATGGAGGTCAGGAGACCATGCCTTACTGCTTTTTTTTTTTTTAATTTTAGAATTTCATGTAGTATTTTGTTTTAGAAAATGGTTCTGCTAAAAATGATTTGGAAAACTTTGGGGTAAGAGTCTCAAGTTTGATCATTTGTTGACGTGATTTCTGTGTGGATTGCTTTCTCACCCTGAAGCAGGGACAGTGGTCCAGATTCAGGTAGGAAGAGGGGAGGGGAAGGCAGAAGAGGGGGGGCAAGGGGTAGGTGCAACAGGTAGAGGGGCACTCTAGGTGCTCCCCCCTCCAGGGCCACTTCTGTCTCCTATCGAGGGTACCCATCTGCCTTCCCCAAGTGGCTCCCAGTCTTTTTAGAGCATTAGGCCTGAGCACACATCACCTCAGTACCCAGTGTTTGCTGGGCTAGAGAATAGGGTCCAGGGTGCAGAGACCTGGCTTCCCCAGCCCCCCCAGCTGCCACCTACAGTGTCGAAGCTCTTTCTTGAAAGCCTTGTGGTTCCCCAGCTCGTCCAGGAAGGCCTGGCCAGTCTTGCGGAGGATCTCCGAACTCTTCTTAGTCAGGAACCAGCCGAAGTAGAGTGGCAGGAAGTCCTTCTCCAGCGCAGGCTTCAGCTTCTTCAGGTCGTCGGCTGACAGCTGCCACTGGTTCTTCTCCTTGAGCTGGGCACAGTCCAGCCGCCACGCCGTCTTGGGCTCCACTAGCACCACCTGGTACTGGTACTGGTCAGCCATGTCAAAGAGCTGCTCCAGCCGCTTCCGATCATGGTTGGTGTCGTCTAGCACAAGCACTCTGACGTCCCTGCGGCAGTAGGCAGCCAGGTCCTCGTCCAGCTGCTTGTACTCCTTGGAGACGTCTTCCGTGGTGCCAGGCGTGATCTTGTAGGCATCAGCAGACACCATCTTGGTGCCATCCCGGTACTTGTCCACGATGGCCCGTGCCAGGGTGGACTTGCCGCTTCCCGGCAGGCCACGCAGGATGAAGAGTGTCTTGCACTCATGCAGCGTGACCACCGTCTCCTCGTCCAACAGGAAGGGAAACTGTAGCTCAGGCTTATCCTTGGCCCCTGAGGATGACATTTTGCGGAAAAAGATCTTCGGCAGGAATGTGTGGCTCTTTCGGGAGAAGCCTCTGCTCTGGATGAAAAGAAAAACAGATGTCAGCTGCCTCACCAGCCTTGCCCCGGGGCTCCACCCTAGTCTAACCTGGCTACCTGGCTCTGGTGTATGAGCACCCGTAGACTTTACAAGGGCCTGCCAAGTCCCTTGGTGTTCCTGGGTGCTGCACACAAGCTCAACAGCTAGCAAAAGGTTGGAAGTGCAAGTTCACCCAGGATACCCAGGAAGAAAGGCCTGGCCATCCACCCTCCCCAAAATGGGCCATTGAAAGCCAGCAGAGCACAGTTCTCTGATACATACCAGGCCGCCATGTGTCAGAGGAGACTGGACTGTACCTGAAAAAGCTGACCTGTGTCCCACAGTAGGACCTGTGTCTCTTGAGTGGCTTGAGAGAAGCCTGCCTACCTGGGCTTCCTTCTGGCCAGAGGAGGGCCTGAAGCCTGTGGTTCTGGGGCCCAACCCTAATCTTTAAATTCTGGACACATATTAAGGATGCCCTCTTTAGGGGTGGGGTTTCTCTAGCTGGGCAGAGCCACAGCTGCCCTGGCTCAGTGTGTATGGGGGAGCGAGAGGAGGGTTACGGAAAGACTGCCTCCCTGCCCCCAACTGTGGCAGCAACTGATAATACTCTCTTGTCTGGGATGGGGGGGACAATGGTCCCAAAGAAGGGCTGGTGGGGGCAGGGCGGGAGGGCACTGGACAAAGGGCCTCTTTCACCAGCCTGCCACCTCCTCCTGCCCTCTCTATCCCCCGCAAAGTCCTGGTCTTTGTGCCTGTCCTAGAACAGGACGGCACAGGCACCTGCGTTCAGGGGCGAGCTCTGCCCACCACTTTGGTGTGTCACCAGCACCTCTGAGCACTTGTTTTCCCATCTGCTACAAGCCACAAGTGACAACGGAAAGCTAAACCGCCTTCTCTCCCCAAGGGACCCCGCCTCCCCAGCGCCTCTACGCAGGCATGTGGCACACAGGCCTCTGTGCTGGAAGGCGAAGAGCAGCTGCTCCGTCAGGCCAGCACGAGGGTCGCTGGAAGACCCCTGGTCAGGCCCAAACGCTACCGTGCTCTCCCCAGTTTTCCACCTCCTGTCCCCACTGCTCTCAAATCAGCCCGCCTGTCTCTTACCGGACTGCACCCTGTTCTCAAGAAACACCAAACTCAACTCCAGAACCTCGGTCCTCATTTGCATGCCACTTCCCCCAGGCACCCAAAAATACTCTGGTTTTCCGTGAGCACCACGTCTCCCCCTGCCTGGCCTTTCCCTCTCCCCCTGACCTTTGCCCCCGGCTTACCATGGTGAGGAAGGGGCGCCGCCGTCGCCGCCTCTGCAGGCACTCGCTCTCCGGGCCGCCCGCCTGCGCGGAGGGACACGGAGCGGAGCGGTGTAGCGACCACGGCCCGGGCCGCCTTACATACCCCGGGGGTGGGGCGGGTGGGGCGGTGCGCCAGCTCTGCGCAGGCGCCACGGGAATCGAAACCGGGCGGCTCTGCGCGGGGACCCGCTGCCCGCTCGCTGGCCCCGCCGCTCCGCGCACCTCCCGCGCCATGCATCTGCACCAGATGGCACCCTGCGGGACTGCTTGGCTTTTTTCTACTTGTTAATGATCAACTCCATGCAAACCACTTTCCCCGCTGCACACTGCCAGCCCCAAGATTAGAAGCGGTAAAGTGAGGAAGGGTCACGCAAGGAATGGGGTACAAAGTGCCTTTAAAATGGGCTTTTGAAGTCTTTTTTTACGAGATTGTATTAAAATACTATTTGATTCGTCCGTTTTTCGGCGCCCCCTTGACGGGGGGGGGGGCAAATAGTTAAGACACTCTGCTACCCTTAACTGAAATGGTGATGGTTTAGGGTAATTAACTGCTGAAAACACTAAGGGATGTAGTTCTACTCAGAAACACATACGAGTCTTAATGAATCAGAACCTCTCCCCAGCAAGTGACTTTTACGTTTGTCCTGAGGCAGTGCCAACCTCAGCCTCCCCTAGTTCCGTGCTCTGCCCCAGCCTGAAGTTGTCACAGCTCTAACCCATCTGGGATAGTGAAGACAGCATTAAATGGGCAAGGACTAGAGTGGAATCTTGACTTACGCTCTAAGGTCAGCTCCCCAGCCCTTGGTCGGCTTGCTTAGACCTTGCAGTGTTTCTCTTCCTTGAGGTCCTAGGACAGGTTCGGGGTGGGGGGATGCTGAGTTTCACACCTCAGCCTGACTTGGTTGGGCCTTATTTGGGATTCTGGGACAAGAGTTCTACTTGAAAAGTGATAACCACACAGCATCACTGATTGACTTTCTCAAACTCCGAGGCTGGTTAGGCACAAAAAGGCAAAACTTAAATGTAGGGCTGGAATATGTGTATTTAAAGGGAAAACAGTGGCAGAGCTGACCAGGATGGCCCCATCCCCCATTTTTTGCTATTAATGACAAATCTCAGCTTGAAAATCCAGTTTAATAAGATCCCCGTCATTCCTGTGAACACCAGCCTCCAGATCTTAATGCCTGTTGACCAGGCTTCATCTATCCTCTCCACTTTGTTCCATCTCTTCAGAATTTTCTATGTTTCCTATTTCTTCTGACTCTTCCAGTTCTACGGATGCTCTTCTGCCTACTTCTGACATTGTGCTTCCTTCTGAATCTCTCCTCAAACCGGAGAGCCCCTGGCCTACTTTGCCTGCAAGTTTCCTGTAGAGTTCTTCTGATTTCAGTCTGTCTGTTTCTCCTGATTCTCTTCTGCTTAATTCTCCAGGCAATCTTTTGCCAATGTCTGCCAAATCTCCGCTCTCCGCCGCTTCCAGTTCTGTGGAGGAGTCAGTGCTTCCTGTCTGCAGGCCCTGCCTGCTGTCTGTCTGCTCCTGCCCAGTACTCCTCAGGTCTTTCCTGTCTATCTCATCATCTATATTAATATGGCTGTTCTGCCACTGCTTCACCTTCTCAGGCTCCTCTTTCATTTGTTGTATTTCCTTCTCACTCAGTGTCCTTGCCAACACTGAGATCTCACCTATGTCCATGGCCTCCTCTGAAAAAAAAGATGAAGGGAAGGTAAAAGTTTGCTCATCTTTAGGTTTAAGTGAGCCCTAGACTATGGACACCTGTGCTCCTGACAGCTGGGAAGGTGGCCCTGGGAATAGCTACGGTCAAAGGTTCTGCAAACTTAGCTGACAGCACATCTGCCAAAAGGCAGATGAAGGTGACAACATTCACTGAGCCCCAATCCTGTCCCAGGCACCACGTCAGGGGCTGTGCAGGCCTTGCTGCTCAGGAGTTACCAGTCCCAGTGCCCTCCATCCAGTTTTGCAGTAGAGTGAATGAAGAGAGAACACATGTCACTGTGTAGGGAGAATTCAGTCTCCTGAGTCTTCTCAACCCTATTCTCTTCCTCAAAGCCCTGGTCTCTAAGGTGCCTGAAGAGCCTCTTAAAAAGCTCACAGCATGAGAAAGGCTGCCATTTCAGGGGAAGGGCAGTGCTGTCCCCTGCTGCCCAGAGAGGGGAGTGCCCAGCCCTGCCAGGAGGGAGTGGGGGGGATGGGAGGAGAGGTAGCTCCAAGCTCTGTTGTCTCTCTTCACATCCACTGCTCCTGTGCCTTCTCAGAGGAGCTCCAAGGGCATGTGGAGGCAGAGACGACGACTGAGCCTCTCGCTGAAGGGACCCAGACACCACATGGCAGGGATCAATAATAAATGATTGTCACAGGCGGCTCAAATGCCCAGAACCCAGCCCAAGATTCCTGCTATCTCTTCCTGAACCTGACAGATTTTAGCCTCAAAAGGCAGCTTGGGCATCTGCAGCAGTTGAAGAACAGGTCCTGAGGCTGGGCTCTGTCCCTCTTGGTGCATAAAGACACCAATCCACAACTCTGGCTCCCTTTTAATTGCCACGTGGCTGTAGGGTTGGGAAAAGCACTGAAGGAGGGGAAATGGGCAGCCAGAACAGTATGGAACCATGTCAAAGCTCAGGGTCTCCAATCAGATCCCCCAGAAGCCTCTCTCTATCCATGTCCTCTCCATAAAGTCAAGCCAATACAGGCATACCTCACAATGCCATGGTTTCAGTTCTAGACCATGGCAATAAAGCAAATGCTACAACAAAGTCAATCATAGGATTTTCCTTCTTTCTCAGTGTATATAAACATTCATACTGTAACCTATTAATTGTAGAGTAACATAACAAAAAAGTTTGAAGGATGCTGTTAATTACCAAAATGTGACACAGAGAAATGAAATAAGTACAAGTTGTTAGAAAAATGGTAAAACCAACCTACCCCCCTGTATCTGTGAGGCACAATAAAACCAGGTGTGCCTGCGCTTCTGGGGGATCTAACCAGTCCGTATGCATGAAGCCCTTTAACAGAGCGCCTGGTACACAGGACGCCGTGAGCCGTCCGCCTGCTTCCGCCTCTCATCCAGAGGACTCTGGGTGCAAAAATCTGAGTGGAGCCACAGTTACTCCTCTGGGGCCTTCTCTGCTGAGTTGGGGGGCTGGGTTTTCAATTGCCTAACACCCCTTTTTTCACCCCTTCCACTCTGTGGAAGATGCCAGGGCACCTTGAGGGTCACTTGACACAGGGCCTGTTTCCTCTCCGGAGGCTTGGGAGTAAGGATGCCAATGGGAGCATGTCCATCAGGCACGTCCTGGCAGCCGCCTCTGGTGCCAACAGGGAGGTCACCCAACAAGCAAGCTCAGCACCCACCAGCTTATGTGTGCTTACGGACTAATCTATACTCTCTATGGAATCAAAGGCTCTTTTCTCCTTTACAATTCCTAGCAGGGACAGAACACCCTGCAAGCAAGTTAAACATGGGCTCACTTGAATTTACTTCCTAATCTGCAGTGAGAGCAGTTTCACATGCCCTACCTTCTGCTAAGGCGCCCCAGTGATGCAATGATTAAGTGTATGGATGCCAACTCAAAGGTCTAGTTCAAACCCACCAGCTGTAGTCTGCTTCGGTCATGAAATACAACTTTGGAAGCTCTATGGGAAAGCAGGACTCAGTCCTACAGGATTACCAGACTTGGTTTGGTTGGTGGGAGCGCAGCACCACCCAGTGGAGGAAAGTGCACGCTGCGGATTGGCCTTCCAGGCGCTGGGCTGCCTGCGCTGTCCCTGCTCTGTCCTGCCCCTCCTATCTGCCGGCCCTGGCAGGTTAGGCAACTTTGCTCAGCCTCCTCCCTGTCTCTCCAGAACACCTTCCTCCTCGGGTGACAGGTTCTGAATGAGGTTACTCCTGCATGGTGCCAACCTGGCACACAGGGGTGTGAGTTACTATGCCACCTAGGTCTGCTCCCGGACACCTCCTGCTTTCACCTCTCACCTGAGGAGAATTTCTGGTTCCAAAATCCTGGGGAGCCTAAGTCAGGGGACTTGACCTCCCCATCTCCAGGAAAGCAGGGCTCTCTTATGAGCGCCACACTTCCAAGTCTGCATCGGACAATCTCACTCACACACACACACACACACACACACACACACACGCTGGGGACGCAGCAGCACACACTTTTTGGGCCCATGACAAGTGCTTCCTGGATGCTTAATAACTTAAGGACTAATAAGGGGACTCTCCCGTCAGGAGGTGCGTCTCTCTGTCCAGCCTCTAACCAAGGGTGTGGACAGAAGGCTGGGTAGAGTCTCACCAAGCCCCTGGCCTGGGGAACACCATCAGGTAGCCATGGAGACAGCAGAACAGAGCTCTGACGGGGCCTTTTTCACGGGTCCAGAACCCACCTTTCCTTTCTTTGAGGGTCTCCCTGTAGTTTGTTTTCTTCAGCTCTTCAATGATGCCCTTGTTGGCATCGTCCAAGGCCTGTGGGCGGTAGGAGGAGCTGGTGAACTTTCTTAACCCTGCTATGGCAGCTTCATCTTTTTCTTAACTTGCTTAACCCTGTCCACACCTGCTTTCCTTCAGACTCCTCTAAAGTCCTGGCGTGAGGTTAACAATTCTCAGTGACTGAGGACTGGTCACCCTGGGGGGGACGAATGATGTGTGCTGTCAGAGAACTCCACAGTGCTTTTCCGGGAGCACAGGCAGTATTTGGGGGATTGTGTCTGCTCCTGACAATGCAGAAAAGCAATTCAAGCCCCTAAGCACTTAGCCAGGCAGGGAGCACTCCTCATGGGGCCTTGCACACTAATCATAGGGCGAGGAGCGCAGGCTGGGAACTGCTCTGCCTGTGTCTGCAGCTCCTCTAACTCCAGGATGTAGTCCCCAGTGCTGGGCCTCAGCCTGTGAACAGCTTCTTCCTCACAGCATATGGCGGAGGCCCAGGGGGAGGTGCTCCTAAACAGCTCCTGAAGGCCTTACAGTTTGCTTCCCATGAACTTTCCAGTTTAAAGATGCTAATTCAGGAGGAGGAAGGGCAGAGTGAAGAGCAGCTGGGGGATGGGTTGTGGGGTAAAGGCCCTGCCTCCCCACAGTGGGGCAGGCTCAGTGGCCTCTCAACTCCCTTTTTGTTGCTTATCAGTCTCCCGGTGCAGCCAATAACTGGTTGACTCTAATGAAAAGGCTAGAGGTGCAAATCTATTCTGAGGTGCCTTGGAAGAAATGTCTGGTGATCTACCTCCAAAATATTAGTGACCAAAAACCTTACAGCACATTTCTCTGAAACACATGGGGTTGCCGTGAGTCCGAATGCCATCCCATTGACCACAAACAAGGGTGCGAGTTTGTGTTCCTTTGCCTGCTGACGACGAGCTTCCTGAGAGCCATGGTCATCATCAAACCTGAAATGCCTCTGGGCTGCGCAGCCAGCAGTCTTGTGCTCTGTAAATATTTGCTGAACTGAATTGCATGCTGTCTTTAGATACTTGCTGAGGAAGATGTGGCAGAGGCCACACTGTGAATCCTGGAGTACATGACAGGGCTTCAGGAAAGGCTAGCTCTCTTCTCTGGACGCCAGGATTACCGTCAGGTTGTTCCAGGGGTCACCCGCCCCCCCCAAAAGAAGGAAAAGGACAGCAATGGAGAAGGCCTAGGACACCACAGGAGGTGAGGATGCAGAAGCTAGAGTGCCGCCTGCTGGGAGATCATGGGAGTAACTTCTCCACAGGAAGTGAGTGGCCTCTCCCAGGACTAGCTTGCTAAAGAACCACTGCTTCTCTGCGGATGCACTGACTGTCTGGGGTCACTGTCACCCTGCCCCAGTGAGCCCTGCTATCCTGATTACAGCTCCAGGGTCTCTTTCCTGGCACCCACAGAGTCCCTCAGCAACTCCCTGGCCTCTGACACACCTGTCCTCTTAACCCTTTCCGGAAAGCCCAGCAGGAGGCAGAACTCTACTTCTCAAGGATGCACACCCTCTTCCAAGGTCCCCTGTGGCTCCAGGCTCATCCTTGAGGATGCCAGTTACACCAAGCTGGCCCTCGCTCAACCACAGGCAAGCTTCCCATGGCCAAGGACACTGTTCACTCACTCTAGCAGGTGTTTACAGGGTCTAGCTGGGCTCCAGAATTCTGACCTGGGGAGGGCTGGGGGGCAGTCCAGGGTAGTTAGAGTCTGTGCTACGTACTGTGCATCTGGGAGTGAGCAGGCCCACGGGTGGATGTCTCTCTCAAGCGGTTCTGGGAGGAATAGAGGGGTAGACAACTTCTCCAAGCTTCTCCTCTGGTCTCTGCCTCATGACACTAATGTCCAAGTCAGCCCAGCCCACTAGGACTTTCTGTTATGATGGAAACATTCTGAATCTCCCTCCCACGTTCTCAAAGACTCATTTACAGGGCCTCTTCTACATCTTCTTTCAGTGAACGTGTGAACTGAAATTGCCACATTGGCTTTAGGCCTCACTGAGCAATGCTGGTCCGGACAACTGTCATACAGTGTGCTGTGGGCTCAGACAGTGACATACGAGGTTATGGGAGGCAGGGGAGGGACAGGTGCCTCACCTCACCCACAATGGGAGGGTCAGAGGAAACCTCTGGGAAGAGGTGACATCAAACCTAAAGGGTGAGTGGGAGTGAGCAGCTAGAGGAGGAGGGCTTAGACTATTCTCGGCAGGAACACCAGCAAACACTAAAGCTCAGAGGCAGAGGGAAGGCTATCCAGGCACTCACAGAAGTACTGAAAGCCCCGCTTTGTCCCGCCCAGGAGGAAGAGAGCCAAGGGTGCCAACAAAGAGTGTGGAAAAGAGAGTGAGGAAACTGGACTGCATTTTTCTTGTCACCCTGAGGAATGGTTTCTAAACTCTGTGTCTCAAGCCGATGGGCTTGAGCATGACAGAGACTCTGAGGATTGGTGCAGAATGGGGCGAGGTTCACATCTGTTCACAGGGTCACTGTGACTCAGTCGACTCAACAGCCGCTCATGATAACAACAACAAAATCTATTTAAAATTAGCTTTTAAAAAAATAGGTTTCAGTTGGCATGAAATGAAACACAAGGGAACATGTATGATGTTTTTATCAGGCACCATCAAGTGATGACTTACAGTGATCCTATGGAAAACAGATGTGCCCTCTGCCCTATTGCGTGCCATGCTCAAGCCCAGGGTGTAATCACTGAGTCAATCCATTTCATGGAAAGTCTTCCTCCCTTTTGTTGACCTTCTATTGAAGTGTGATAGTTCACAGTAGCACTTCTTGTTTTGAATAGAAACATGTGTACTGGGTCACTACCTGAGAGATTTTACCACTGACGGCAGGGGCAACATTTGAAAGCTCCTGGCTCAGCCTTGACCGTGTGCTGAAGCCAGTGAGAAGGCTGGGGAGCTAGCGCCTGAGGGCCCGCTCCAGGCCCGGCTAGGGGGAGGGGTGGGCAGCCGGCTGCCCGCAAGACCCACGCCTGGGCCCCGGCAGGGTGAAGGGGCTGGTGCTGACAACAGCCGCCCGCGCCCCAACGCCCCACACCCAAGGTCCCACTGGCGAGAATGCTCACACTGATGATCGCCTGCTGCGCCTTGCTGTTGTGGACGACCTTCGCCCTCTCCAGGGCCTTCTCAAAGTTGCTCACCGCGGACTCAAAGTCTCTCAGCTTCACTGGAGAACAGGAGAGAAGTGGCAGGTAGGTTGTGACACAGTGTGCTGCAGGTACCAAACCACCATCCTCCCCTCCCCGGCACATGACTGGGCCCACCTCCCACTGAGGAGCTGAGCCTGGGACCCTGAGCCTCGGCTTTAAGGTAAATAACAGGGTCTTTGAGGGACAGGACTGTATCAGGCCTGTCTGTGCACATGTGTTAGGGGTGGGGAGGGGAGACGGAGGAAATTCTCCCTAGCATTAATGCCCCATTTTCAGATCGCTCAGAGAAGAAAATTATTTTTAAAATATTTATTTATTTTTTTTTTTTTTTTCAAAAACACTGTTCAGGTCAAATCATCAGTGGCCTGTTTGGGACCACAGGCAGCAGCGGGAGCCTCAGTGCAGCTCGGCGTGGCTCGGTCTAGCGACCAGCCAGTTTACAGAGGAGCTGGGGAAGGGATGACCGAGTGCTTTTGTCCTTTACAGGACCTTAATTTCAAGAATGAAAAAGGAAATGCTCACCAGCCAGGACCTGGCAACCCCACGGCTGTTTTATAACTGAGTACACCCACCAAGACCCACCACTTCCTGAGAACTGCTCTGGGATTTATCGAAGAAAGGTCTTGAAGTCCTAAGGGAAATGTCAAGACGCTATTCCTCTGGAAGAGAGTCTCATGTGCATTTGGAAGAAATGTGGAGTCACAATAAATGAGATCACCACACACTCCTGGAGTTTGTTCAGTGACCAAGGTCTGCGGAGCAGCCTGAGGCTGCTTCCTGGGAGTCAAACCTGAAGGAGGATTCCTTTTGCTTTTAACAACTGAGGCTGTTACCTTAGTAACAGCTCTTGGGGTTGTTTTCTCCTGTATCTGTATATCTTCTAAGCCATAAACATGCTTTGCAGGGAAATGCCTCCCTGTTACCGTCAGAGACATTCGCAGCAGATGTGAGGCAAGAGGGCAATGATCACAGAGCGGTTCAGACGCCAGGTCCTGTTCCAAGTGCCTAAGTGTTCACTCCTTTCTCACAACGACCTGTTGCTGTTGGGTCACTTTTGAGGCAGAGGGATCAGTAGGCCACTGCCTGAGGGTGTCCAGGGCTTTATATCTTCATGAAGCCAACTCTCACATCTTCCTTCAGCAGATTGCCTGGTGGGTGTGAACCCTAGACCTTCAGGTCAGCAGCAGAGTGCACCACCAGTAGGTACTGTGATTCTATTTAAATATGAAGACACCAAGGCACAGAATGGTACCCTATCGGGGTCCCTAAGCCAGGAGATGCTCTGGGCCAGAGCCCAGGCTTACTCCTCCCCACAGGGAAAACAGGCCAGCAGTTACTGACTTGGTTCTCCAGAGGCCCTAAGTCCTCAAAATGGACTCTGGACCACACCAGCCCTAGGAGTAAACCTCAGAAGCATGGAGGAAGCTGCCTAAGAACAGGAAAGACAGTGGGGAAAGCCACTGAGATCACGTCTGACATGGCTGAGCTCATGCAGTGGATTCCTTTTTGTCTCAGGAAGGGCTCTAAGCCCACGAGATCCTGTAGCACAGACCCCTCTTTAACCTCCCTGCAATTTCTGGCTCCCACAGGCTCTAGCCCACACAGTCTTCAGTTTGTCAAAGCGGCCAATTCCTGCCTGCCTTCCTAAGGCTGTTTCTGTGGCTGGAAAATTCAGTCCTCAGTTCTTCCAACAGCCTTCTCATACTTAAAGTTACGTCCTCGGATATGAAGGCAGGCAATAATCATGAGTTTGGTCACTACTGTATGTCCAGGCTGCCACCCAGAAGGAGGCCAGTAAGTACCTATACAACAAATAAATGCATGAATGAATGAATGAGTAATTATACTCTTGATAGTGGCACCTCCCTCTACTGGATATTAGCCACGTATCTATGAGAGAGGCAGCTTAGCACAGTAAGAGGCTGAGCTTTGGATTAACATGGAACTGGATTCTAGTCCTACCTCCATCATTTACTAGCTGGGCACGTAGGGCGATCACTTTTGCAATATTGTGTTACACGGACAGCATGCTTGGAAATGTGGAAGGACAGTGAAGGAGAGGATGACCCTCAACCCCGTGGACTGACAACACAGTGACTGCAGCACCGGGCTTGAGTGTGTCAGAGATGGTGAGGACGGCACAGGATTGGACAGGGTTCACATCTTTTGTTGATAGGGTGGCTATTGAGGAGTTATACTCAACTTGATGGCACCTAACAACAATACAAAAGTTAAAAGAGTATAATGAACTTCTCAACCAAATTAACAATTATCTCTGTTTTTTGTTTTATTATTTTTTGTGTGGGTACAGAAGGAGATTGCCCCTCCTTCTCCAGCAGAACATCTGGTGGATTCGAACTGCCTGCCTCTGGGACTGTAGTGCACCTTCTTGCCACTAGGTCAACAGAGCTTCCTCACAATTATCACTGTTTTGTTTTATACATTCCTTCCCAGCCTCAAACTCTTATTATGTATGTGATCCGGGTGAAAGTTTACAGAGCAGGTTGGGTTTTTATTCAACAATTTATACATATGTTGTGATGTTGATGACAAGCCCCACAATGCAGCAGTATCATCCCACTCCCCCTGTTTACCATCGCCCTTTATCCTTCTTTCCTATTCCTTCCTGTCTGATTGTTATCTCTGAGTAAGTAAGTACTGCCCTTCTGATCTCGCATGGTTGATTGTTCTTAAACCCTCTCTCCCAGGTGTTTCTGTGTATAAGCCTATATATTGTTAGACTGGAAGTTTAGCCACATGGCTATCCAAAGGGCCATAGTCTTGGGAGTTTCATCAGTTACTATCAAACCCATGAACCTTGTCTTTTTATTAATCTGAGTTTTGCTCCACATTTCCCCCCCGCTCTTTCCAGAAGCTCCTACTGTGTGATCCATTCAGAGTAGCAGGCACCACTGGTCTCGGGGTCACGGAGGCTGTGGTTCATGTGGTCTTTCAGTGCCCCAGACTGTCTCTTTGTCTCTTTTATTTTCTCATTCTTCTTTGCTCTGTACCCTTTATCTTCCTTATTTTTTTCACAACTTTTCTGAGATATAATCTCATGTTATAAAACTGACCTATTATGAATGGTACATGTCACATAATGGTTCAGTGACTTTTGGTAAATTTATAGTTAGGCAACCACAACCCAATTTTAGAAAGTTCTACCATCTAATAAAAGTTCTCTCACATGACTCTGGGTAACCTGCTGAGCCATTCAGTGCCTCAATTTTCCCACCTATAAAATAAGGGCAATAATGCTCCCTTCACAGTTTGACATAATAAATGAATGCTAGAGTGCCTGAGTAGAAAGTACCACAGGGAAATGAAGCAACTCAATACACAGGCGTGGTTACTAAGACGTGCACTGGGCTAGGCTGCAGCTGAAACTCTTCAGGAGTACCTCTAGGGTGCTGGAGGTCTGACCCTCATTGCTTACAGAAGGGACAGAGTCTACAACAGAGAGCTGTGTAAATCCCCACTCCCAAAACCAAGCTGAGTAGAACATGGGTTTGTATGTTCAGCCCACAGTATTCCCAGCTCTGGGTGGCAGCAAACACAAGGCAAGGAGGCTGGCAGGAAAGATGAAGTGTCTCTGAGCCCATACCTTGAGCCTGTGCTACCAGGACGCTGGCATTCAGCTGCCACTCAATATCCCCTTCCTCCTCAGCACACTGCTGGGACTTCTCGCCATAGGATTGGGCCTGCGAGGCATTATTCAGCTCCAGGTAGCAGCGGCCGATCTCATGGAACAGCCAGGTCTTCTCCAGGGTGGTTTTGGCCAGTGGGATCTTCTCTTCCCACCTGGGGGTATGAAGGACCAGGGTTAGTACCTTCTGCTGAACCCTGTCACATAAGTCCAAGTTTCCTGCTGAGCATACCTTTTCCCCAAAAAAATGCTGTCAAGGACCTCTCTAAAAAGCTGAAGAGTTTAAAGACTAAGGTGTGTTATCCAAGCTATGTACTTGCAATTGCTTCGTATGCATGTAAAAGTTGGATACTGAACAAGGAAGAATCCTTGCCTCTAAGTTGTGGTGGACTTTTGAATATGCCACTGCCTGCCCAAAAAAAACATACAAATTTCTCTTGGAGGAGGTATGACCAGATTGCTCCCTACTGACAGTTATGGTGAAACTTTGTCTCACAGACATTGGACATGTTGTCAAAAAGTGCCAGTCCTTGAAATAGGACCTCAAGCTCACTGCCAAGACGTCAGAACCAACTCATAGCTGACCCTCCAGTGGGTTTTCAAGAGGCTGTAAATCTCACTGGAGGAGATAATGTATCTTTCCCCTGTGGCGCAGCTGGTGGATTTGAACCACAGTTGACAGTGTGACTTCTTACCTAATAAGCTACTAGAGTTTTAAGCATCAATGGGGATCCTGAGCCCAGCGCAGGACAGGGCAAGGTTTCGAGCTGTGGCTCACAGGGCTGCTATGAGTTGTGGTTGCAGATCCCTAACAACAACCAGGTCTTTCAGCTAGAGTGGTGGAGTTAATAATCATTACAGTATTTTAAAACTATCAAAGATAGGGGAGCTCTGGTGGCCTAGTGGCAAGGAGCTGCAACTGCAATCCCAGAGGCGCACGGCTCGAATCCACCAGATGCTCTGCTGGGGAAGGAGGGGCAGTCTCCTCCTGTACCAGTCAGATCTGATTTAACGGTACACTCACACAAAAATAATTAAAAAATTAAAAAAATTAAAATTAAAAAAAACTATCAAAGATAATTGTTTACAAGTCTGGAATCAAATCTGATACAATAGTTGAAAATGTTGTTTGATATAACATAAAAGCAATGTTTAAGAGTATTATTAAATGGAATAACTTGGATACTCGTGTCTATTATGAATAAAAAAACAAATTATCAGTAAAAATTAATCAAGATTAAGAGTAGAATTTATACTTGTCTTTGCGTAGAAGGCTGAATTATCACATAAGCAAAGCAGGAACTTCCAGACAAAGCTGTCTCCCAGGGCCGGCTGGCCTCTAGGTCAGGGTCATCCAGTCTGGCCGTTGGGCCATGTGGAACGCTCACACACAGTTCCCAGTGGCCCTACCTAATCACGTGATGTCACAGACTAGCCTCAGAAGGCCAGTGGGCCCACCAGTTCTGGAAGGGGTAGGGATGGAAAGAATCACCTGGAGTGCTTGTAAAGAGACCTGTGCTGCAGCCAGGACATTGCACAGAGTCAGGCTCACACAGGCTTAACTCTATCTACATGCAAGTGTGTGGTAAGCAGGTGCACATTTTTTCACCATGACATTGACATGGTGGGGAGACAGCTAATATTCTAAACTGCAGAGAGGTGTGAATGCACAATCAGACCTACACCCACCTGACGCCAACCCACACCTGCACAATCAGAATTACCAGGGGACATGACTAATAATTGAATATATTTAACAAGTGCTCTAAGTGACTGTTGATTGCAGGGAACTCTGGAGGCCTATTAGTAAGAAGCTGCACTGCAATCCAAAAGTCCCGAGGTTCAAATCCACCAGCTGCTCCACAGGAGGAAGGGCAATCTCTTGCTGTGTGATTCACTGCCTCTGAAAACTCGGTGGTGGGTCAGCTACGTGACAGCACACAACCACCACCACTACTAGGTGACTGTTAGCACCGTGACATCTTGAGAAAATGCTAATTCTACACCAATCAGTCATTTAACTGATGAGTCACAGAAGTTACAGTGACTTGTTCGCGGATGCCTGGCATCAAGGCCAGAGGCTGGGAGCGTGGAGAGGTGGAAGACGTGGCCCCAAGGGGAGGAGGGAGGCAGTTCTGGATCACTCACGTGTCAATGGCTTGCTGGAACTTCCCAAGTCTGGCAAAAACTCTGCCAATGTTGTCGAGGGCCCTTGATTTGGCATCAAGAAGGTCACTGTGGAGAAAGAAGCAAAACAAGAGCAGTTTTGCTAGAAAATAGCTGTGATATATAAGGAGAATAAGCAAAAACAACTTAGAGAAGACACATGCCCAAAGTCAGGGGCCCTGCTGTGAAATGGGAACGATCAGAACCTCTGAGGACCCTTGTGAGTCAGCAAAAGTCCCTCAATCCTTCTAGGAGTCCACCCCAAGAAAACACTGTGACAACATTCACTCAAGTGCTGGACTTAAGAAGAAAAACTAGAAACACCCTAATCATTACCAGGACTTTAGCAATGACAAATTTTGCATATATTAAAAAAAAACCCCAAAAATAACAACAAATCCTAATATTTTAAGCAAAAACATCAGGTGACCAGACAGTGTACAACATACACTGCTGTTGTTCGATGCCCTGACTCACAGCAACCCTGGGCACCACAAGGCAAAACCCTGCTGCTCCAGCACCACTCTCACCATCTCTTCTTGAGCCCACTGCTGCCGTCACTGCATTAGTCCACCTCGTTGAGAGCCTCCCCCTCCCATCAACTCTACCTTCCTGAACGTTATGGCCTTCTCCAGGACTGACCCCTCCTGATAGCATGCTCTAAATATGAGAGACAGATCGTCACCAGCCCTAGACTCTGAGGAGCACTCTGGCTTCACTTCTTCAAGATAGATGCTTGCGTTTTTTTGGAAGTTCACCATACAGGGAATACTCTTCGCCAACACCACAATTCAAAGGCATGAATTCTTCAGTTTTCTTTATTCATTGTTCAACATTCATATGCAGAAGCAGCAAATGAAAATATTAGGGCTTGGGTTAGGCCCTCCTGAATCTTTAAAGTAACACCCTTGCTCTTTAGTACTTTTTTTTTTTTTTAGTACTTTAAGGAGGTTGGGGTGGTTTTGTTTTTGTTCTTGTTGTTTTAGTACTTTAAGGAGGCTTTTGTTGGGTGTTTTTTTTTTTGGTTAACAAATGATCCTTTATTGAAATCTTTTCATCTGTAGCTCCTTAGCTAGCTGGGCAGTCCCCAGCACCACTGTTGATGTCTTCTATGATATCATGAGGGTGGTGGCCATCAACACTACAGCCCACAGATTGGGAAGTTCCCAGGATCTCTTTAATAGTTCCAGAGAGTTCTGTGGCTAAAGAGCAGATCTCATCAAAAGTGATATTTCAGAGAGCTCTGGTGGCCTAGTGGCAAGACAACTGCACTGCAATCCCAGAGGTACGCGGTTCAAATGCGTCTGATGTTCTGCTGGAGAAGGAGGGGGCAATCTCCTCCTGTACAAGTCAGATCTGATTTGACGGTACACGTAAAAATAATACAATAAAAATTTTAAAAAAGTGTTATTTCCACTGTGCTTAATATTTTTCTGCTTCTTTCTGTCTCTGGATGGTTCCTTTAGGGTTTTGATGATCAGGGAAGAGGCAGAAGGCACCATTTCACTCTGGGCCTGTCTGTTCTGAACGGTCAGTTTCACTGTAATCCTTAGTCCCTTCCAGTCCCCGGTGGCCTTGGCAATGTCATCACTGACCTTTTTTGGAGGCAGACCCAGAGGGCTGATCTTGGAGGCCAGAGTGGACATGGCACCGACTTCCCCACCAGTACACCGCAGTTACACCACGACTTTAATCTTGTTGGGGTTGAACTTAGGCAGCATGGCGGAGGTGGCTGGTGTAGGATGAACCCAGAAGCGGGGTGACCGAAGAAAGTTGCACTGAGGCCTCCTCCAAGCCGAAAGCCGAAAAGCTTTAAGGAGGTTTTGACAGCAGAATTGCCTAATACAACACGTCATTTGATTTCTTGACTGCAGCTTCCCTAAGTGCTGATCACTGATAAAAAAAAATAATTAAATTCTTGGCAACTTCAAGTTTGTCTCTGTTATCATGATGTGTTTATTGGTCCATTTGTGAGAATTTTTGTTCTTTAGGTTGAGGTGCAATCAACACAAATGGCTATAATTTTTTAGTTTAACAATAAGTATTTAAAGTTTTCCTAACTTTATGAAAACAAGGTTGTATCATCTTTGTATCACAGGCTAAGTCTTCCTTCAATCCTGACGCCACATTCTTTGTATAATCCATTTGCTCAATTATTTGCTCAATATATAGACACAATATAGTCTGTCCCATTTATGTTGAAAATTGTTGTTGTTATGTGCCGTCAAGTCATTTGCGACTCATAGCGACCCTATGTACAACAGCCCTAAACCCTGCTCTATCCTGTGCCAATTGCATTGCCTCTGACACACCCATCCTGATTACCCCAGTCACTGAATCAATCCACCTCATAGAGGGTCTTCCCCTCCTGCGCTGTCCCTCTACCCTACCAAGCATGATGTCCCTCTCCAAGGACCTGTCTCTCCTTACAACATGTCCAAAGTATGTCAGACGAAGCCCCAGAATCCTTGCCTCCAAGGGGTAGCCTGGTTTAACCCTCTCGAGGATGAATCTGTTTGTTTTCTTGGCAGTCCATGGTATATTCAATACTCTTCTCCAGCAACACAGCTCAAAGGCGTCAATTCTCCTTCTATCCTCCCTAGTCATTGTCCAACTCTCTGATCCATAACAAGTGATTGCAAAAACCATGACCTGTATTCAGGCGGACCTTAGTCTCCAGAGAGACACCGGTGCTCTTGAGTACTTTAGAGAGGTCCCTAACCGCAGACTTTCCCATCGCAATACATTTTTTTATTTCCTGGCTGCTGGTGCCAAGAGTGTTGATAATAGTAATAAAAAAAACCCTGAGACCAGTGCTCTGAGGTAAACTTTAAATCTGAAACAAAAAAAATATCCTCTGAAATCTTTTTAATAGCAAACAGCAGTTTATTTTAATGAGTTAAAAACATCTGCCTTGAGCACTAGGCTCTCTTAAGATTTACTTAAGTGGCACTAATGTGACAATAGCAACCAGAAAGATTAGAAAGGGATTTGAGGGGGCAGTGAATACATGTTAAAACTGGAGGAGAACTCAGAAAAGGAGGGTGCAAATGGCTGTAAATGAGAATATAATAAAGTCACTGAATTGTACACGAAGAAACTGTTGAAGTGGTGAATGTTTTGTTATGTATATTCTCAATAAATACAAGCGAAATTTTTAAAAAAGTCCATAGGGTGCGGTACTGCTAATCCAAAGGACTAATGAAGCCTGTGCCCCTCAGCCTCCACAACCCTGAGACCAGAAGAACTAGATGGTGCCTGACCACTGCTGCCTGCTCAAGCCGAAACCCACTGCCGCCAGCCTGATCCGACTCACAGCAATCTCCCACCAGATTTCTGACGCTGTAAATCTTTACAGGATTCAAGCCGTCAACCTTGTTAGTAGCTGGACATGTCATATATTAGCCACCAGTGTTCTCTGAAAGGGATCACACTCGTGGTCCTAGATAAAGAGAGGGTAACTGTGAAACAACTCAAAATGACGAGAAAAAGATCAGGCTTACTGATCTGACAAAGACTTGTGGAATCCTCAAGGCCATGGCCATTAGGTACCCTTCAAGCCTGGAACTGAACTTTCATGGCTCAACTTCCACCCTAACAACAGTTCTGTACAGTAAAGAGTAACTGCAGGGAGACAGACACTCCTTGGAACAACCAATCAAACAAGATGAACAGGGATAAAGCTCAGAAGGCAGGAAGAGAAAGGGGGAAAGGTCAAATGGAAAACAGAAGCACATGGAGGAGGGGGAGAAGTGCTATTACATTGAAGGGACTAAATTAATCAATGTTATGAAATAATAAGTATATGAGTATTGAATAAAAAAGAAATTTGTTCTGTAAACTCCCACCCAAATTACAAAACAAAACAAAAAAGGTGTTCCATAAAGTAAAAGACAACTGCTGCCCTCACCATTATCATTAGCTATGAACATGCTTCTTGTTGTGTACCTTTGAGATGGAATCTACTCATAGCTGACCCTCCAGTGGGTTTTCAGAGGTAGTTTAATCACAAGGGAGGAGACTGCTCATCTTTCTCCCACTGGGAGCACCTGGTGGATTTGAACCACATGCCTTTAGGACTACAGTGCAGCTCCTTACTACTAATATAAACATGCTTCCATCTCCTAAAAATACCTCTTCCCTCCTACAAAAATAAAACACCCCTCCAGTGACAGATTCCCTCAACTGGCATCTTCTACCTCCCTCCCTGGGCAAGCCTCCCTATGTTACGTTCCTGCAGCTCCTGCCCCCACATCACTGAATCAGGCTGTGCTTTGGCAGAGGTTCAGGGTCCAGTGTGAAGGTCTCAGTCCCTAGTCTGACTGATTCTCTTTACTTGGAATATTCCATAAGACTTTCCTTCTATTGTCAAGGCTGCCTTTCCAAAATACAAATTAGATCAAGCCAGTCCTCCCTCTAAGGCTGTATCCCACAGAAAAACTCTCAAATACCCTGGTATAGTCCATAGCGTGCTGTACTGCTAACCCAAAGTGGCGCCTCTCTCTCTGGTTCAAATCCACCGCCCACTCTGATAAAGATGGGCCATCTCCTACTGCGTGATTTAAGGCCTCCAAAAAGCCACTGGAGGGTCAGCTATGAGTTGGTTCCAACTTGAACACAAAGGCAGTACGTGTGAGAGTGAGTGACTTACAGGTAGGCATGTCGATGCCAAACCAGATCCAATGTCATGCCTGTCTACAGCAAGAGTTAATAAATTACCTCATGTAGTCAGACTCTTTCAAGCCAGGTTTATTGTTGCTGTTAGGTGTCATCAGATTGGCTATGACTCATAGCGACTCTATAAACAGATCCAAACCCTGTCCTATCTGCCCCATCTTCACCAGCCCTGGTACACTTGACCCCAATGCTACAGTCACGATGTTGATTCCTCTTGTTAAGGCCATTCTCTCTGTCGCTTACCCTTCACCTTTTTCAACATAAATGTCTTTTTCCAAGGACTGGCCCCTTTTAACAACGTGACCAAAGTATGTGAGACAGAGTTTCCTATCCTTGCCTCTAAGGTGCACCCAGCCTGCACTTTCTCAAAATAGCTGTTTGTCCTTTGGCAATACACAGGATCGTCAATACTTTCCTCCAACACCATAACTCAAAGGTATGACTCCTCTTCGGACATCTTCATTCACTGTCCAACTTCCAGACGCATAGGAAAGAACTCAAAAGACCCTGGCTTGAATCAGGCGCACTTTAGTCTTCAAACTGCCATCTCTGCCCCATAGCACGTTGGAGAGGTCCTTGAGAGCAGATTTCCCAAATATATCACTTTTTTATTTTCTTTCTTTTAAATTTCTTGACTGAGAGTACCAATGATGCTGATTGTTGATCCAAGGAAGAAGAAATCTTTTAACAACTTCAACCTTCTCTTCACCTGTCATGATGGAGAGATTGCCTTTTGGCCCATGGGTGAAAATTTTTATCTTCTTGATATTGCAGTAAGTAATTTAAGTCTTCTTAATTTCCTTCAAGCAAGGTTATATCATCTTCATCATGCAGGTTGTTGATGAGTCTCCCTCTGATCCTGATGCCACATTCTTCTTCAAGTCTAGCTTCTAGAAGGATTTGTTCTGTATAAAGATTGAATAAGTACAGAGAAAGGATACAGCCCTGATGCAGACCTTTCTTGATTTTAAACCATGCACAGTCTTTAAAAACAAACACACACACAAATTACTTATGTTTTAAAAATTTCACACATTAAGTTTATCCCATTGCCATGTAGTCAATTCTGACTTACTGTTTTTGTCATTATGTACCACTGAGTTGACTCACAGTTAATCCTCCAGCAGCTTTTCAGAGGCAGTAAATCACACGGGAGGAGACTTGCCCATCTTTCTCCCACAGAACAACTGGTAGACCAGCGTGATCTACATCTGTGTGTATGTGTGTGTAGATTCTACTTCTCTCTCATTTGCCAGCAAGTCAAATGGACATCTGACGATCCAGAGGGTTTTCAGAGGCAGATTAATCGCTGAGAGGAGACTGCCATACTTTTCCCCTGGAAGCACTAGTGAATCAAACCATTAGAGAGGCACCACCTCTGGTTTTGCAATGCAAGTCCCTATCAGCTCTGCCACCAGACATAGACACCTACACATCTAGACACATGCACCAACACGTATATTATACACATACACACACACATTGTTGTCAGGTGCTGTTGCACCACTGTGACTCCCAGTGATCCTATAAACAGATCAAAACCTTGCCCTATTCTGCACTATCTTCACAAATATATACAAAATGTGAACACACATACAAATACATGTACTTAAATACTCTGAAAAGGGTTGGAAGGACACAATCCAAAGTGGTCTTGCTATGAAGGAAGTGGTGTGGGATGAGTAGGGCCTCAGGTTTTGCTCTGAACATCCTACATTTTGAGTCATGCACAACACGTAGTACTGTGTTAAGACAAACTCCTTCCCCAGCCTGCACTCTCTTCAGCAAGGATCCTCTCCCTCCACTTTTTCACCAGCCCTGCTCTCCAATGCCTTCACCCCACTTACATCTCTCAGCTGAGCATGTCTTCTCCCTTCCCCTTGTCCATCTTGCTGAAGTCCCGGCCCTTCCTGAAACCCCCAGCTCCCTGGTGGGCTCCCACACGCTTCTCTCCTGGGCCCATGGAGCCCGCTTTACTCCTGCTTCACTCACAGCACTTTGGATGTTGCTCCCCATTCCAGAGAGGTGCTTAGCTACTACGTGGGAAAATGAAGAAAGGAGAAAAGAAACTTGCAATGCTGTCATTTACTCAGAGCAATCGTCTGTGAGAAGAAGACCTAACAGTAATGAGGAAAACACCCCATCAAATCATCTACATAGTACTCAGAAAAAGAAATGAAGGCTGGGGTCCTGGCAGGTGACTGCAATGTGCTCGGCTGCAAACTTGGTCTTGAAAGATGGACAAGGGCTTTGATGGCATTAAAGGAAGGCAGCCATGCCTGTCTGGCCAGGTGAGAGGCTGGACTCGGAGGGGTCTGGCTTGAATAGAGTGAGAAGTATGCCCAAGACTGGAGGGTAAGGT
This sequence comes from Elephantulus edwardii, assembly GCF_000299155.1. Taxonomy (NCBI): domain Eukaryota; kingdom Metazoa; phylum Chordata; class Mammalia; order Macroscelidea; family Macroscelididae; genus Elephantulus; species Elephantulus edwardii. The sequence goes on along the minus strand of NW_006400090.1, from coordinate 947,396 downwards.
GAAGTCCACTTGTAAATGTTAGGCAGGAACTGACATTAATTAGGAAACACCTGCGTTTACTCACCACTTAGCAAACATTCATCACACATCCTATTTGGCAGGTGCTGAGAGCAAAGCAGCTAGAAAACTCTTCCTTCTTAGAGCCCAAGTGCAGCAGGGTGGGACAACACACACACAGGAGGTTGGGGAGACAGCCAAGGAAGGTTTTCTACCTCGCTCTTGTGGCAGTCAGGGAAGGTTTTGCTGAAGTGTGTGGGGCACTCACTGCAATGTGAAAGGCTGGAGAAGATGTTTCCTTGCAGGAACCAGCAGGCACAGAGCCATGAGAATGGTCACTGGCCTGCATGTGAATGGTATGAAGCTCTGGAATGGTGGGTGTGAAACAGCCAGGAGCCTTAGAGAAAGCTGGGTCAAAGAAAGCCAGAGAAATCAGGTCAGGGAGAGCAATGTGTTCTGAGCAGGACACTGGACCTGTATTCCAGCCACTGGATTTATCCAGAGGGGCCAGCTTGGCTGTAGGAACCTAGATCAGACAGACAGGCAAGAAGCAAAAGGTTGGGATAGGAAAATGGAGAGAAGACACCTTGGGAAATTGAAGGCTGGGTGTGGTCTGATCTGGGTGCAGAAAGGGAGGGAAGCAGGGCCTGGGAAATAGTGGTTGAGGGTTGTGTAGTGGTAGTGCCACCCTCAGGAATAGGGAATCCCAGGACAAGAAGGGATTCCATGTGGACATGTTGCATTTGGGATGTTGATGGGACATGAGAAGGGAAATACCTTGGAATTAGCAGGATAAAGGATTTATGTGACTCTCACAATCTATGTAAGTTGGTATTATCCTAGGAAAATGGGAAGGTGAGTGAAGTGCAGTGAAATATGTAATATGGTCATTCTAGCCCAAGTCTTTAGAACTGTCTCTAAATGTCAGGCTCAGACCATGCAAATTAGGTGTCTGTGGCTTGGTACCCTTGTGGGGGTGGGATCATGCACACAGGGGACATAGAACCCTAAAGAGGAGATCGACTGGTTTTGCCATCCTGCTAGAATTAAAATGAACCATCCAGAAGTGGACCAGTGCGGCCTCAACACAATCATGTAAGAAGGAGAACCAGGAGTGGAGGGCAACCTTTGGGCCCAGCGCCCTGGCACCAAAACCCGAGAGACCAAAGAGACAGAAAGCTCTAACATCAGACACGAGATAGAAACAGCTACAGAGAAATGGGGCAGAACCAGGAAGGTGGTGTAGTAGGTTTCCTGGCCCACAAAGCAAAAGAGCCCTGTGCTTCCAGACAGGAAGTCTGCTGGCAGGGTAAGTGCCTCTAGGTACTTGTTGGCAGAGGCAAACAGCTAGGAGAAAAAAAAAACAAAACATACTGACTAAAAAACTATTCCTGAATTGTTTCTGATCTTGAATGAAGTGTGATTTTCCTAGTAAATTCCAATCATCAGGAGTACTGTCTGTGTGTCCCATGTGGTCACTGCAACAAATTCTCAAACCCAGCAGAGTAGTGAGAGCACCACAGGATGGGAAGGAGTGCTGGTGTCAGAATGGGCAGAAAGGTCAGAGACAGGAGGTATGCCTGAGCTCCACCCTTGGGTGGTTGATGTTTCTGTTTCTCCTTCCCCATTGTAAAGTTAGAGGAGACCAGATGCCTCCTCCATGATACTTTTATGATCATTAACTTAATCAAGTCCACAAAGTGTCTAAGCTGCCCAGCCAGAAATCAAAGGCCTGTTTGCTTCTGGGATGGCATAGATTATATTCCTGCTCAGTAAATGGAGGGGGAAAGAATGAGGTAGGTGGGAGTGGACAACATCTGGGGCCTAGATAGCTGAAGAAGAGAGGGCAAGAGGCAGGAGGCCCAAGTATGAGCTAAATGAAAGATTCATGAGAAGGCACTGAATTCCAAGCACAGGAATTTGACTTTTCTTTTGCAGGCAATTAGGAGCCAAGACCTTTTTGTCAGAGGGGAAGGAGTGGTGATAGATGAGAAGCATTATGTGCTAGGGAGTTATATGTACAATCTGCTAGAAAGAGACAGCAGAGGCAGGGAGAGCAGATGCACTTGGGTTGTAGCAACCAAGGAGTGGCTGTTGAGTCAGTGCTGACTTAAGGTGATCCCTTTAGGTTTTCAATTTTGCCAAGAAATCTGGAGGACAACCACCTGGCCATCTGACTGGAAGAGATCTGTATTTGTTCTCATTCCAAAGAAAGGTGATCCAACAGACTGTGTAAATTATCAAACAATATCATATGCAAGCAAGATTCTGCTGAAAATTGCCTAAAAATGACTGGAACAGCACAACAGAGAACTTCCAGATGTGCAAGCTGGTTTTAGAAGAGGCTGTGGTATTAGAGATATTATAGCTAATGTCAATGGATCTTGACTGAAAGCAGGGAATACTAGAGGAATGTCTATCTGTGTTTCATTGACTATGCAAAGACATTTGATTGTGTGAATCACAACAAACTGGCTAACTCGGAGAAGAATGGGAATCACAGAACATTTGATTGTGCTTATGCGAAACCTATACTTGGACCAGGAGGCAGTCGTCAGAACAGAGCAAGAAAACACTTCATGGTTCAAAACTGCAAAGAGTATATGCCAAGGATGTGTCCTATCTGCATACCTTTTCAAGATATGAGGAAAAATGTGGTATCAGGATTGGATGAAGACTCATCAACAATCTGCGTTATGCAGATGACACAACCCTGCTTACTGAAACATCAGAACGTCAAAGACTACAGCCTTAAAGATGGACTGAAGCTCAACATCAAGAAAACAGAGATTCTCACCACTGGGCCAACTGGCAGCATCATGATAGATGGTGAAGAGACTGAGATTGTAAACAGCTTTAGTTTGCTTAGCCCAACAAGGAACACTCTTGGTACCAGCAGCCAGGAAACTAAAAGACGAATTGCATTGGGAAAGTCTGCTGTCAGAGACCTCTCCAAAGTACTGAATAACAATGATGTCAGTCTGGAGACTAAAGTGTGCCTAATGCAGGCCATAGTCTTTGCAATTACTTGCTATGCATTAGAGAGCTGGACAATGACTAGGGATGACAAAAGGAGAATTGATGCCTTTGAGCTGTGATGTTGGAGAAGAGTATTGAATATACCATGGACTGCTTGGAGAACAAAAAGGTTTGTCCTAGAGAGGGTGAGACCAGATTGCTCCTTGGAGGCAAGGATTCTGAAACTTTGTCTGACATACTTTGGACATGTTGCAAGGTGGGACCAGTACTTCTGGAGAGAGATGTCATGCTTGGGAAGGACAGCACAGGAGAGGAAGACCCTCATGAGATGGATTGATTCAGTGACTGTGGTAATGGGGCTATGTGTGTCAGAGACAATGAGATTGGCAGAGTAGAGCAGGATTTAGAGCTGTTATACACAGGGTTGCTACAAGTCACAGGCAACTCGATGGCACATAGCAACAACAACAACAATCTGAAAGAGATTGCCAAAATGTTCCTTTGAAGCCAAGAAAAGTCTGTCTTTATTGGTAGGTTTTCCCTTAATTCTGTCTCAGTATAGTCATTATTTACATAGTAGCCAACTCTGATGGCATCTAATCCCAGGGTCACAAGATTCCACATTAATTAGAAAGGTAACAGAAAAACTGGAAAATGCAGAGAGCAGAAATTCAAAACTATAGTCTCTTCTTGGAACAGATGCACTGCCTTCAGCATCAAAGAGATGGTCCACATCAGAAAACTCACCAAATGTTATGTTAGAATTCCACATGGACTGTGTGTGACCACCTGCCACCCCTTTCGTACACATTAAGCTATAAAAATGCAGAACTATTTCCCTGCAAGTCTCTAAGTACATAGTTAAGACACATTGTGAAGAATGTTTAAAAAGTCTGTAGAAAATTTATAAGAAAATCAGTATTTTAACACAATGTAGAACATAAATACAATTATTTTTTAATTAAAAAAAATAGACTGCCAGACTTTTTTTGCAAGGCATGTATCTCTGAGTGAACTTGAACTTGACAACTTTCTGTTTAGCAGCTAAGTACATTAAGTGTTATGTCATCTAGGCATTCCTCCCTACCATGAGGGAAGTACTATGTCTAGGCTCATTTTACAGATGAAACATTGAGGCTGAAGGAAGTTATGTGACTTCACACAGTTCTCCTTCCAAAAAGAGATGCAGGTCTTCAAACCCAGGTCTGCCTGATTCCAGAGCCCCCAGTTTACAAAGCCCTGCCCACTTCTCCCAGCCTCTCGGGTGCACCTCCCCGGTCACAGATATGCTCTCCAGACTTCCACTTCTTCCTGCCTCTGGGTCATTCCTTAGACCAGCCATGCTCCCAAAGCCTAGTCCATCCCTGGACTAGCTTCTCCTCAGCACTCAATTCTCTACTTCTCCTTTCTGACATCACATTTAGAGTTAATGGCTCACTCATTTCTGACATCTGTGTGGCAATGACCATATAGCTGTTCACCACTGTGTTCCCTGGGCTGGCAGCATCTACCAGGTCTTTGTCATTGCAGTTATGCAACGCTGAGTCAAAAGTGACTCATAACTGAACGTCCAGGGAATTTTCAGGGGATGTAAATAGTATAGAAGGAGAATGTCCTTTGGTCTGGCAATACAACTCCTTATTACTAAGTCACCAGAGCTCCCTGCCAGGTCTAGGGCTCCATAAATGCTTGCTGAGACGATGTAAGTGTGAAAATGCTCTCAAGAGCCACACCACCAGATTTTTGGAGTTTTGAGTCACTATCCTACTGTTTGTAGCAAAAAAAAGAGAAAAGCTAAAAGTCTAAGTCTGATGCTTAACCTTAGCCCTGGGCAAGCAGCCCTCACCTCTGGGAAAATCTGGTGTGCAGGGAAGAAAGCACATCTCCAAGGAGGAGGTTCAGTTACCAGCAGCTCTAAGAAAGGCTGAGCCGCCACCCCACGGCCCCCTCCGCTGCCCTGGGCGCTGGCCATGTGGCCTGTCTTTGGAAACTCACTATTGTCTGGCGATCTCTAGGTCCTTTCTGTGGCTCTGGAGGGCTGCTGCCATCTGCCCCAGCTCAATCTGGGCGTTCCCTATGCAGCTGTACAAGTTTCCGACCAGTTCATCCCTGTTGGGCACATCTTCTTGGTTCCACTCCAGGACCTTCTTCAGCACCTTCTCGGCTTTCTGAAGGCTCCCTTCAGCACTGCCACTGGTCAGCACTGGGAGGGAAAGGGAGTATGTGGAGTAGGGTGGATGGCAAAATGCTCCCCCTCTCAAGATGCCACCCACAGTTTGGGGGGCCAGAGACTCAAGTGACTGCACCCCCTCATTCCCTCATCTGGCCACGGCTTGGGGCCCAGGTGTTCTGAGCCTTCCAGGGGCATCTAGCAACCACGTGAGGCACCACCTACACATGTCAATGTCCTCAAGGCTCTTGAGAATATAGTGGGCTGTTTGTGAGGGACGGCGTTTGCGATCCCTCAGCCACTTCTCCTGCATTAGCTTCTGGTCCCGCTCCCGGGCGTAGATCGGCTTCTGCTGCCGCCAGAAGTTACTGCGGATGTTAAGATAGTTGATGCCAGTCATGATGAGGTCCTCCACAGTCAGGCCATGCTTGGTGGTGCCTTTGATCAGGTCTGCAGAGAAGGGGTACAAGGAGAGCCAAGTAGCACCACTGTCTAAAGGGGTCTTTTTTTTATATTTTATTTCATTATTTTTTTGTGTGTACCGTCAAATCATATCTGACTGATACAGGAGGAGATTGTTCCTCCTTCTCCAGCAGAGCATCTGGTGGATTTGAACCATGTACCTCTGAGATTGCAGTGCAGCTTCTTGCCACTAGGCCACCAGAGCTCGCCAAGGAGTCTTTTCTTAGCTAGGAGCCCTTGCTATGGGCCTTGTGGAGTCCTCGTGATGAGAACAGCAAGAACGAGCGTGAGAGCATGAGGGTGGCAGAGTGGCCTGCTCAGGCCAGGACGGAGCCAGAGCCTCCTTGCAAGCTCTCACGTGACACAGAGTAAAAATGAGAGGTCCATTAGGGCAAGGCAAGAGGAAGCAGAGGAATGGATGAGAAGCCCTCCAAGATCCCGCATTTGAAGCTGTGTCCTCAGAGAGGACTGAGTCTAAAGGAATGACCTGGCCTAGGATTCCGGTGCCAAGTGACTCCCCAGCTGCTGACCGAGCCAGTGGACACTGGGAACTGGAAGGGCGTGTGCCTGAGCCTTTCCTTGCCGCCTGGTCAGAGGTTAAGAGCTGGGAGCAAAACTCCATCATGGCAAGTGGGTAATGTTCAGACCAACTTCAGAGAGGCAAGCTCAGACAGTTCTGGTTGAAGGGCAACACGCAGGCCTGTCCCCATGGAGGCTGCCAGTGGAGGGGCTGTCTGTGAAAGACTAGCAGGACTGCTCCATTTGATCCACGGGTGAGCATACTCAAATTTATGAGGTGTTGATAAGACCTCATGTTTATGTGAGAAAAAGAGAAGCCTGTCAACAAGATGGCTTGATAAAGTGACTGTAACAACGGGTTTGAGTGAGGACAGGGCAGGACGGGGCAGGTTCAGATCTGTTGTTCACAGAGTTGCTATGAGTCATAGTTGATTTGACGGCACCTCACGGCAACAACACGTATGAGACAATGAGTTCAATGCTCTGTCCTGTATTTTGTTGCTGACAGGATGCTGATGCGTCACAGAATCGGAACCAACCTACAGGTGACCCACCAGCGGGTTTTCAGAAGCAGTTAATCGCACAGGATGAGACAGTCCATACTACTTCTGTGGAGCAGCTGGATTTGAACAGCTTGTCTTTGGGATTGCAGTGCCATCTCTTACCAATAGGCCACCAGAGCTCCTTCTTGGTGACAGGCCTGTACACTGTTCTTCAATCCCAGGAACTGTCTGGGGTTGCCTTTGGGGTGGGGAGTTGGTCTGAATATTTACCTACTTGTCTTGAAGTAGTTTTGCTGCCAGTTCTAACTACTCTGACCAGGTGAGCAAGCCTGACAGCATAGTGTGAAAAAGTAACATTTTTTAAAAGCACTGAAGCAGAGGTTAGAGGCTGGGGTTATGGAGCTGACTCCAGCACAAACATGCGTATCACCCTGTACTAGTTATTTTTCATTCTCGGTCTGTTTCCTCACTTATGGAAGGAGATTTGGACCAGCTAATGTCTCGGGATATTTTTTAACTAATACCCAAGGACCTGCCCTCTAGTTTCTCTTAGCTGTGGCGACTGAGGGCCGGGGGGCATCCCATGCCATGCCCCCTCTTTGGGGAGACAAGCTGTGAGAGCACAGGCTTGGAAACCAAACTCCTGGCTTCACCTCTGAGCTGCCTCACTTCCTACTGGAGTGGGATCTTTGTCGAGTTCTTTTATCTTTCTGTGGCTTAACTGTCTCATCTATAAAATAAAGATGACAGCAAAACTTGCCCAAAGATACACGCCAACTAATATTTCTATTAAGAGCTTTGCCTCTGGCTCATGCATAAGCAGCCATCCCAGATGTCCTCTGGCCAAGTCCCCTGCTGCAGACCAAGTGTCAGAAACCTTCGTCCAGTAGGAGCTTTTCCAGGTACGCCTTGTCCACGTAGAGCTCCCCCAGGAGCTGGCGAAACGTCTTCTCACTCTTGTATGAACCTTTCCGCTTGCTCTCCCTCTTGGTGTCTTGTAAGAAGTGTCTAATTGGTTGAGGCTTCTCCTGGGCTTTCATACTCTGGGGAGATATAGCAACCCCAACAGAGGCTCAACAAACTCAGCCGACCCAGCAGTGGCCCCATCTGTGGTGTCAGATTACTTCTCCTCCTCCCAGGACCTCTCTGGGGGCAGAGAATCATGAGATCTATCCAAGACACTGGCTGCCACGTGGTCTGGTGATTGTTAGGCTCTCTAGATCCCTGTGGAGTCTGGTGGCCAACTGGACAAGAGAGACTGCCTCAGGAAGACAGGTCTAGGAGAAGACATTTGATTCAAGAGCCGTACATGCTCAGGTTTATGAGCCAATGGCAAGACCCTCCACCCTGATGTGGCCATTAAACCAGGCCTCTTACCTCAGCTTGCTTGCTTAAGAAAGACAGGTCCCCTCTGTTCTCCAGCTTAATTGAAGAAGGGCCTGTAAGGACAAAAGCTGGTGCTCAGGTTTTGGCCAGTCCCCCAGGCATGACCTATCACATATTTTTGTGTGGAAATGGCTGACTTTGGCAGGGTGATGGTAGAGGCTAAGGAGAAGATGGCTCCTATCTCGCAAACTCTAGTCCAACTCTCTTATAGGAACTAGCTAGCTTCCACTCGCCCTAGGTGATGGCTGTCAGATTTCTAAACAGCAGGATGAGTGCAGGGGGAGGGGAGCACTCCAACCCTGGGACTATTCCTACATTGTGCTGTCCACAGACCCAAAAACTCCTCTTCACCACCTACCTCCTTCGCCACTGAACTGAAGACCAAGGCCAGCATGTGTTCAGAGGGAGTCAGCCAGAGATGAGGTCTGACTTGTTCTGCACTACAGGTCAAAGTCAGGCCAACTTTGAAACAACTTTGAAGAAAACTAGATGGTGCAGGCCTAGAAGAGTGGATTGGAGTCTGTCCAAGCAGACATCCCCTCAGCAGCAGCAGCTAAATTCAAACACGTAACTCCCTATGGTCCTGGTGGTTCAGTGGGTTAAGTGTTGGGCTGCTAACCAAAATCAGTGGTTAGAATCCACTAGCCACTCTGAGGGAGAAAGAGGCACTCTTCATCCATAAAGATTTACAGCCCCAGAAACCACAAGGGTGGGCAATTCTACTCTGTCCTATCTGAGTGGGGTGACTCTGTGGTTGGTGACTGTTCATCCCCTTTCCTTGTGTCTTCCCTCGAGCCTAGGACTCAAGGGCTTTCCAGGAAAGAGCACAGACCCATGGGCACTCACTCCCCACTGAGTTGTTGATGGCTTCTTGGGCCTTCTGAATGCCAACTTTGAATTCTCGGTCAGGCCGCAACTTGTAGCCTTGATGATAGAACACCAAGGCAAACTCGAAGTCTCCCATAGTGTACAGGGTCTCTGCCTTTTGCAAAATCCCCTAGAACGAGAGGGAGTCTAGTCAAGGTAGGCAGATGAAGTTTTAGAGGGCTCTGAGGTGGGAGAACAGAAAGGCCTTGAGTTGAGGGTTAAGGCTGAGAAAGAGGGGGCTAGAAGCTAGGCAAGAGACCCCTGAAGGGAAAGTGGCATCAAACTCTGGGCCAGGTGGCTGGTTCTTCAACTACTTGTAACCAGAAGCTGCTGCAGGAAGTGGCAGTGGGGAAAGCAGTACTCAAGTACGCAAGCCTCCCACCCGTCTCGTCACCTTGCAGAATGTTGGGTCACTCTGGAGTGAAGCCTCAGCATCGCTCAGGGATTTCTCCAAGTCTCCCATCTTCAGGTAGCACTTGGAACGGGCAACCAGGCAGTTCTTATCTCCATTCTGGAGATGAAGAGCCTGAGGAAAGAACCAGTCAGGGCAGCAAGTGCCATGAAGAGCAAGGGAGACACTCTCCTGCACAAGCCAGCCCCAGAATTTCCAAGGAGGTCTTCAGGTGAGCAACCAGGCCTCTGCATCTTCTCAAACCTGAAGTAGCGTGTCACTGGTTTTCACTCAGTTAACTTGATTTTCTGCGTTTTGGTCAGCAGCATGGACAAGGATAACCACAGGTTACTGCAGAAGCCATTGGTTGAGATTCTATAACAAGCTATTCTGCAGACTTTCTACCAATGCCTAGGATTCCACCAGTTCACTCACCCAACAGACTCTTAGGAGCTCTTTGGTGTACACTCAATCTGACCACTTGAAATGGCTGCACAGTAAGTTCAGAACACATGTCCAAGGCTGATAAAGGAGTTGCCATGAGTTAGAATTGATATGACAGTACTTAGCAATAGTATGACAAGAAAGCCAAGAAAACGGAAGCTGTGCTTTGGGCTCTGGTGTGGGGGTGATATAGTTCCGTCCTATTCTCTCTTCTCTCTTGGACATTTCTATAGTGTACAGTTTACTGTCCTTTCCGAAACATTGGACCGCACCCTCCCCTTTCTAAGACCTTCCTACTTTTCCAAGAAGCGGAAGGAGCTACGAATGGAAGGAGTTACTACTGTCTTTCACGGAAAGAGGCCTCTTCTCACCCAAGGCTACCTTCCCTCAGGGTGTTCTTTCCTCTTTGCCCGGGGTTTTAGATGATGGAATGTAGTCCAGCAATCTGAGGATGAACAGATGGAGGCAGGACGCCAGAATGCAACAGTTGACCCAAACGGTCAATCACTTCTGGTTTTAGGGTCGGGTATTAGAAAAGAACAAAAGATGAATAGAAATTGAGAAGCCTGAGTTTAAGGCGAGTCTTGGGACTGATGAGAGGGCTCTTCTACTCTCTGTGGCCTAATAAGTGGACCATCTGCAGCAAAAGACATTGCCCTAATACCACCACTGTGGCTTTCTATAGTACACTGATTAGCACCTCAGCACTGCAGACTGAAGGCTTAGGTTTTAATCCTTTCTCTGTATTTTCTAGCCTAGTGTTCTTGAGCCCATTACTCAACCTATTAGTTTCATCATCTGTAAAACGGGGTGATTGTATCTCCCTCAAAGGCTTACCCTGCATTGAGCTGTGTGTCTATATCCTAGGATAGCACTCAGTCAGTCCCCTTAGGGTGAGTGTGGAGCAATACTGAGGTTACCTGTAGTAAAGTTAGTTTTTTGATCAGTTTGATAAATGGACTGGGACTCATGTCATCAGAGTTCATCAGAGTCACTTAGTTTCATCAGAGCAGAACAGTACTCCACAGTGCTTTCAAACACTGACTTTTCTAACGTAGACCGCCAGACCTTTCTTCCGAGGTGCCTCTGAGTGAATGTGAACCAGCTTCTTTTTCTTTTCTTTTTTTAAATGAACTCCTGGTGCTACAGACTGACCACTTCTACGTGCAGCCTCCCAGCCTCCCTTCTAGCCAACAGTAGGGTACTGAGGCTGCTGTGTGGGCAGGCGTCAATCAATCACTAAATATTTAAGTAAAAAAAGTAAGGGAAGGAGTCACCACTAACTATCGCAAAGAAGGGGTGGTAGTAACAACAACCAAGAAGAGAGTAATTGGAAATTGGAAGAAAATCACCAAAGGTGGGGTTTTATCTGTAGCGGATGCAGCGACTCAGAGGCATAGGAGTAAGAAAGCAGGGACTCAAACAACAGTCCTCCAGACATCATCAGGGCTTTTGTGTTATTAATGACCCAAAGGATGGACAGGGGGGTGATAGGCTCAGAACACGACTCACGTTGCTGAAGCTCTGGGCAGCTTTACTGAATTCTCCGCACAGATACAGCCGCTCGCCCTCCGCCATGTAGGAGGGAAAAGTGGTTCGCAAGACAGCAGTATCTGGGTCCGACATGGTGTAACCGGATTTAGAGACGCGGAAGCAGAGAAAGGGAAGCAAAAGAGCCCGAAGGCGAGAGAGCAAAAGAAAGAAAGAAATCTGTAGAACCTTGGTCTTGTTTGTAGAAGTGCCGTCTCTTAGCAACGAGAAGCCGTAGAGGTGCTTCCGGTCCCGCCCCTCTTCCGTTCTATGACCTGAATCCCCGGCACACCCTCCCTTCTGCGCACGCGCCTATTCTGGGGTTGCGGCTAGTGTGCATCAGGCTGGGGAGTGATTCGCGCGTGGCTGGCTGGTGGCTGGCAGCTGCGCTCGTCGAGTTTTTGTTATGCATTCTACTAATTCTCCCCGGAATTGCATCGTGTCCAGTTTTTGCAGGAAAGCTCGCGTACAGGCAGCCAAGAAAAAAAGGTGCTTGGGGGCAAAATTCCAAATAGGGGTAAGGCTTACATGGCAAAGTTTGAGCACCTCGTGCTCTAGAGAGGAGAGAGGCACTGGGATTAGAATCAGTATTTAGGACTCCTGTCACTTCCTAATTGCATGACCCTACACGTGGCATGTAATAAATTTCCCACCTGCCGCATGAGCATGTACACAATAAAACCTTAAGGGATGTGAACATTTTAAGAGAGGCTAATGGTAAGAAGCTGCATTGCAATACCAAAGGTACACAGTTTGAATCCACCAGTTACTTCGTGGGAGAAGGACGGACATTCTCCCATGCGACTTACTGCCTCTGGAAACCCGCTGGGTTGTTAACAACTCCACAGCACATAACAACAACAAATGGAAAATAGGAGTCTCAGGGTCGCATAGACAAAACATTGCTACCTGAAAAGCTCATGGGTCAAACTCAAGCAAGAACGATTTGGAAGACAAGCTTGAAATCAGAGTACAGAGCAGTGGGGTTTTGGTTTTGTTTTCTGCTTGTTCTTGTTATGTGCCGTCGAGTTGCTTGCGACTCATAACGACCCTATGTACAACAGCCCTAAACTCTGCTCTGTCCTGTGCTACTCGCACTGTCTCCGGTACACCCATCCCGATTATCCCAGTCACTGAATCAATCTACCTCGTAGAGGGCCTTCCCCTCCTGCGCTGTCCCTCCACCCTCCCAAGCATGATGTCCCTCTCCAAGGACCGGTCCCTCCTTACAAATGTCCAAAGTATGTCAGACAAGTCTCAGAATTCTTGCCTCCAAGGAGCAGCCCGGTTTAACCCTCTCCAGGATGAATCTGTTTGTTTTCTTAGCAGTCCATGGTACACTCAATACTCTTCTCCAGCACCACAGCTCAAAGGCATCAATTCTTCTATCCTCCCTAGTCACTGTCCAACTCTCTGACACATAACACGTGATTGGAAAGACCATGGCCTGTATAAGACGCACCTTAGTCTCCAGAGAGATATCATTGCTCTTCAGTTCTTTGGAGAGGTCCCTAACAGCAGACTTTCCCATGGCAGTATGTCTTTTAGTTTCCTGGTTGCTGGTGCCAAGAGTGTTGACTATGGAGCCAAGCAATCTAAAGCTGTGAAAAATCTCAATCTCTTCACCATTCATCCTGATGCTGCCAATTGGTCCAGTAGTGAGAATCTTTGTCTTCTTGACATTGAACCTCAATTCATATTGAAGGCTGCAGTCCTTGACCCTCTGCAGCAAGCACTTCAGGTCCTCCTCAGTTTCAGCAAGAAGGGTTGTGTCATCTGCATAATG
>NW_006400090.1:925657-932677 GCF_000299155.1 Elephantulus edwardii | reverse complement strand
GTCCAAGTATAGGTTTCGCATTAGCACTATCAAGAGTTCTAGGATTCCCATTCTTCTCAGAGTCAGCCACAGTTTGTTATGATCTACACAGTCAAACACCTTTGCATAATCAATGAAACACAGATATTCTTTTGGTATTCCCTGCTTTCAGCTAAGATCCATCTAACATTAGCTACAATATCGCTAGTACCAAAACCCCTTCTAAACCCAGCCTGGACTTCCAGCAGTTCTCTGCTGATGTGCTGTTCCAGTCATTTTTGGATAATCTTCAGTAGAATCTTGTTTGCATGTGAAATCAATGGTATCATTCTATAGTTTCCACACTCTATTGGGTCACCCTTCTTTGGAATGGGAACAAATATAGATCTCTTCCAGTCAGTTGGCCGACTGGTTGTTTTCCAGATGTTTTCTGATTACTATAAGGTTATTTCATCAGTGATGTTCAGCTCATGTACAAACCCACTGAAATTACCAAGGAAAGAACCAGTTTCTCTCTAGTGCACTAGACAGACTATATATTAGGTAAATTGAATCGACTATGACTTATAACAACCAGCAGATGGAAATCCTTGCCCTATCCTGCTCCATACTCATGATCTCGCTATTCTTATGCCCATTGTTGTGGTCACCACCTCAGCGCATGCCCATTGAGAGTCTTCCTCTATTTTTCTGACTATCTTTTCCCAATATAATGTACTTTTTCTTTCAAGGACTGGTTCTTCTCGACAACATGCCCAAAGTATGGGAGACAGAGAGTTTCACTCTCCTTGCATCTAAGGAACACTCTGGCTGCTCTTCCTCCAAGTCAGCTTTGTTCTCTTGACAGCCCTTCATGTGTTTTAGTACTCTTGGCTAACACCACAACTCAAAGGTATCTGTTCTTCTTTGATCTTTCTTAATCATTGCCAAATGTATATCCATAAGAAGTAATTGAAAATACCATGGCTTGCATCAGGTGCACCTTAGTCCATAAACTAATATCTTCGCTTTGGGGGTCCTTCACAGCTGATTTTCCCAATGCAATACATGTTTTAATTTCTTGACTGCTACTACCATGGATGTTGGTTGTGGATCTTATAAAATGAAATAATTGATAACTTCGATCTTTTTTCCATCTATCATGATGTTGCCTATTGGTCCAGTGGTGAAAATTTTTGTCCTCTTGATGTTGAGATGTAATCCAGATGGCACGCTCTAGTTTGAGATCCTTTTCAGTAAGTGCTTTAACTTCTGGGGCTTTAACTTTTGCCAATGCCTTCAGTACAGTTTGGGCTTTTTTTCCTCGGTAACACTTGCTCTTAATCATGTGCTATTTCCTGAAATGGTTCAGCATGGACCAATTGTTTTTGGTACAGTGCCCCTGTGCATTCCTCTTTTTGATACCTCCTACAAACTGTCAGATGAATAGTGAAACAGTCTATATTTAATATTCTTTCCAAATACCATAATTGAAATAAAGTCTGTCTTTCTTATTCATTGTCCAGCTTTTGATTGCATATGAGTTGATTGAAAATACCATGGCCTGAATAGGACAAACCAGAGTCCTCAAAGTGATACCTTTACTTTTTTTAACACTTTAAAGGAATCTTTGCAGTAGATTTGTGATGTAATATGTTTTTTGATTTCTTGAAATTCTGCTTTCGTGATGTATTGATTAGGGATCCAAGGAAAATTAAGTCCTTGGCAACTTTAATATTTCCTCCATTTTACATGATGCTGTTTATGGTATTCTGTGAGCACATTTGTTTTCCTTATATTGAGGTATAATACGTTCTGAAGGCTAAGATCTTTGATCACCAATAAGCATAAGGCAGGTTGTTACTGATACTGTGTTTTTCATGTAGTTATACTGTTTAGATTACATTATTTACTCATCACATTGAATCAGAAAGGTGAAAAGATACAACCTTGGTACTGACCTATCCTGAGTTTGATCCACACAGTATCCCCTTGTTCTGTTTACACAGCTGCTTTTTTGTTTGTTTGTTTGCTTTGTTTTCTTTCTACTAGTTTATTTACAAAACTCGAATACAAATTCAAACAATTTTTTTTAATTTCCCACACCCTTCCACCCATCAAATTGTACAACCCAATGATTAATCCCCCCACCCCCTGCACATCCTCATCCCTCTGCTTCCAGCCTCTCCCACCCCTCCTGGATCCTTATACTCATTCTACAGTAATGGTTTTATACAATATTTATCTTTGTGGGATTGAGTTAGTTCACTCAGCATAATGCTCTCCAGTCCCTCCTAAGCTGCTTTTTGGTCAATTGTACAGGTTCCTCATGAGCAAAAGTGTGAACTCTGGAATGCCTATTATTAAAAAAGTTCACTGTACTTTGTTATGATCCACACAGTCAAATACCTTTGCATAGTCAGTAAAACCCAGGTAAACATATTTTTTGTATTCTTTCAGCCAACGTTTAACTTACATCAGCTGTGTTATTCATCATTCCCTCTACTCATCTAAATTGAGCTTGATTATCCAGCAATGCCCTGTCAAAGTAAGTTATTTCTTTCATTTTTCAACAAAACTTTACTTGTGTCTTCTTCTTGTTGTTGTTAGGTGCTGTTGAGTACGACTCATAGCAGTCCTATGATATTGTTCAATAATCTCCATCAGCAAATGAAGAACCTGAACACTTTACTCCATTCACTTCTCTTAGATCACTGTACATTGAGGAAATAGCTGCTCTCCATTTACGTTTTGAGTGCCTTCCAACCTGAAGGACTTCTCTCTCAGCATTACATTAGACAATGTTCTGCTGCTATTCATAGCTTTTCACTGGCCAGTTTTTGAAGAAGTAGATCGCTGAACCACTCCTCCCAGATGTCTCTCAGTCTTGATGCTTCCACGAAGCCGGTCCACCACAGGCAACCTTGGTGATATTTTAAATACGACTGGCATAGCTTCCAGCATCATGGCAACACACAAATAATCACCACAGTATGAAAAACTGACAGACAAGTAGTGGTTTCAAAACAGAACATGAAAAGACAAGTCTCCAAGTTAGAGAAAATCTTTTCAAAATTTATATCTGACAAAGGACTCATATCTAGAAAACAGAAAAGCTTTTACAACTAAATAATAGGAACAACTTTTCACCCAAATCACAACAAATGTTTGAAAAGGGAGAAAAAAAGGGGGGGGGAACAACTTACTAATCAGACAACCCCACTGAAAATTGTCCCTAAGATTTGCCAAAGAATACAATTAGCCAGTTAGAAAATGAAGAGATGCTCGACACCATTAATTATTGTTGTTAGGTGTCATCAAGTTGAGTGTAACGACCTTATAAATGTTGAGTTGAGTATAACAACCCTATAAACAACAGATCTGAACCCTGTCCTAGCCTGTGCCATCCTCATCATCTCTGACACACTTGTATCCATGGCTGCAGTCACTATGTCAGTCCATCTCATTGAGGGTTTTCCTCTGCCTCGCTAACCCCTCACGTTTCCTAACATGATGTCCCTTTCCAAGGAATAGCTCCTCCTAGCAACATGCCCAGAGTATTTAAGACAAAGCTTCACCATCCTTGCATTCAAGGAGCACTCTAGCTACACTTTCTCCAACATATTAATCACTAGCAGAACACAAATTAGAAACTACAATCAACTACCCTATACCCTCACTAAAAACCAAAGCAAATAAATCTATTAGGATCAAGGTGATTCTGACTTACAGTTGCCTTAGAGGACACAGAGTTAGGCACAGTGGGCTATGTGCTGGGCTGCTTACCAAGAAGTCAATCTGCTCTTTCTATAGGGTCTCTATGAGCTGGAACTGACTTGACAGCAGTGAACTGGGAAAAATTTATGGAAGTGGACTCATACGGCTCTCCAGCACAGCAGGTGGTAAATTTGAACAAGCCGCCTTTAACCATTGCATCACCAAACTGCCTTACACATCCACCAGAATGTATTTAGAATTGGAAAGCCTGACTTTACCTGGTATGGGTCGGGTTATGCAGCCGCTGGGTCTTTGAGATACTTATAGTGGAAATGAAGCAATTTGGCAGCATCTTAAAAAGTCAAACATAGGCACACTCATGTTTATTGCTGCATTATTCACAATAGCAAAGAGATGGAAGCAACTCAAGTGCCCATCAAAAATGAATGGATCGAAAAACTATGGTTCATCCACACAATGGGATACTTTGCAGCATTGAAAAACAATGAAAGGGGGAGGTGGGCTGAAGAAAAAGAAAAGAGAAAAATAAAACAATGAAAGGGTAAAACATTACCCAACATGGGGGAGCTTTGAGGACATTATGCTAAGTGAAATATCGCAGTCACAAAAGACAAATACTGCATACACTGTTGTTATAAAATAGGACAGATATCGGGAGTTAGGGGGAAAGAGTGAATAATGAACACTGCATTAGAACAGGTGAGGAGAAGGGAGCTCTGGGTAGCCTAGTGGCAAGAAGCTGTACTTGCAATCCCATAGGTACACAATTTAAATTCACCAGATGCTCTGCTCCTGTACCAGTCAGATCCGATTTGATGGTACACACAAAAAATAATAAAGTAAAATAAAAATTAAAAATAAAGAATGCTTAAAACAATGAAAATTATTTAAAAAAAAACAGATAAGGGGAAGAACTGTCCAAAAGAATACAATGTATGTATGTATGTATGTATGTATGTATGAGAACAATCTGGAACAAGGGGTGCATTGTGGGGTGGGGGAGCGGAGGTAAGGGGGGGAGAAAGTGAGCAACAGTGAATAAACAAAAGAAAAAAATTAAGAAGTCAAATATACACCTCCCCTCTCACCTAGCCATTCCATTCCTAAAAGTTTGTCTAAAAGAAATTAAAGTATATGTCTATACAAAGACGCGTACAAAAACATTCTTAGTAGCTTATTTATAAAACTGAAAAGAGTTCCAACATCTAATTACAAATGAATGGACAAGTTGTGATATCCCCACAGAATGGAATACTCAGCAACAAAAAAAGAAGTAAACTATATTCATTAACGATACATCTCAAAGGAGGTGCTACTGGTAATTGTGTTGAGTGAAAGCAATCAGATGAAAAAGGACAATGATTCCATTTATGTAAAATTATAGAAAGTGCAAATTAAACTCTAATGACAAAAAGCAAAGCTGGGAACATGCACTATGAAAGAAGAGATATATTATGAAGGTGGATAAGGAAACTTTCTGGAGGGAAGGCTATGTTTGTTAATGTGATTGTGGGGATGGTTGAAATTGTGACTTTAAATAAGTGCAATCTAATACCCAGGGTATTGTTATGGATCAGAATTGGCTGATGGCAATAGGTTTAGTTTGGATTGGGTGTTGTATGTCAATTATACTTTTTTTCCCAAAAAATAACGCGTTGTACCTGGACTTTTTATGTTATGTTGCTGTTATTGATGTGTGCTGTCAAGTTGGAACCAGCACATAGCTGACCCTCAGCAGGTTTTCAGAGGCAGTAAATCTCACAGGAGAAGATTGTCTGTCCTCTTGCAGAGAAGTGGTAGATTTGAACCACGTGCCTTCGGAATTGCAGCGCAGTTTCTTACCACTAGGCCTCTAGAACTCCAATTATACTTAAAAATGTAAAAGGGAGCTCTGGTAACCAAACAGTAACAAGTTGCTCTGCCAATCCAAAGACAGGTGATCTAAATCCACGAGTTACTTCCAAGGAAAAAGATGGACAGTCTCCTTCTATGTGACTTCTAGCTTCTGAAAACCTACGAGAGGGTCAGCTATAAGTTGGTTCTGACTTGAGAGCACATAACAACCGTGCTATTTAAAAAAAAATAAAATGATAATAATAATAATAATAATATGTATACACTTTCTTGGCAATTTACAAAACACACTGCAATCTATACAATTCTTTCGTGAGGAAGGAAGGAGCTCTGGTGATTTCGTGGTAAGGAGTTGTGCTGTCAACCTGAAAGTAGGCAGTCTGAATTCACGAGGCTGCTCCTTGGGAGAAAGATGGACAGTCTCCTCCCATGTGATTCACAGCCTCTGAAAACTCCCTGGAGCTTCAGCTATGAGTTGGTTCCAACTTGACATCAGTGAGAGGCAACCAGACAGTATTTTCCTAGGGGAAAATACTGAACCAAGAGGCTGAGAGTGGTGGCAGGATTTACTCAGCACCAGGATTCAGGTGAACTGAGCTGGGACCCATGGCTTGGACTGAACAGGTAAGGTAAAAAACTATCTCATTGCCATCAAGTCAGAACTGATTCATAGCTGGGATTTCTGAGACTATCAATCACATAGGAGATCAGCATCTTTCCCCTTAGAGCTGCTGGTGGATTCAGATTGGCTGAAAGTGTAGCATTTGAGTTAGCAGCAAAACCCCATGCTGTAGGCCACCAGAGCTTTCTGATAAGATAAAGAGCACTAGAATTCTGTTTCAGCTTGTCTCAGCCATTAACTAAGTTGTTGTTGTATAAGTTGCTGTTGGGTGCTGTTTAGTCGCAACCTCCCCTCCTACCTAACCCTTCAGTGGTTTTTCATACTGTAAATCACAGAGGAAGAGTTTTGCGCATTCCTCTCGCACAGCATGGCTGATGCATTTGGCATTGCAGCACAGCTTCTCATCCCGAGGCCACCAGAGCTTCCTTAACTGCGGCGGGGGTGGGGGTGGTTCATGCTACCTCTTCATTCTTTTATTTTACTACAGTATAGTTACAGAAAGCATGCACACATGGTTTAATATATAATTAGAAATTGAACACCCATAGAATGGTGAAAATCACCATCCACAAGAAACATGATATTGGCAACAGCCCAGAAGCTCACTGTGAGCCCCTGCCCAATCACAGTCCTGTTCTTGCATTGTTGCCCCCTCCCAGGTAACCATCACCTTAGTTTGAACACCGTCATCCCTCACCTGGATCGCTACAATAGTCTTCTAACTAGATCCCCTTGCTGAATCCTTGACCTGTTCCCCTCAGCATTGTTGTTATGTGCCATCGAGTCGCTTGCAACTCATAACGACCCTATGTACAACAGCCCTAAACTCTGCTCTGTCCTGTGCCAAT
>NW_006400090.1:906274-924862 GCF_000299155.1 Elephantulus edwardii | reverse complement strand
GTCATGACAAAAATACCTAATCACATATCCCTTTTAAACAGTTTTCTCCCTCATCTGTTTCAATGCAGTATACATTATTGAACCCATCTTTCTCAGTCTCTCCGCAACCCCAAGGTCAGTCCTGTTTTACAACAGTGGCACCATGTAGTATTTGTCCTTTTGTGACTCAGATACTTCACTCAGCATAATGTCCTCCAGAGTCACCCATTTGGAATAATATTGCATGAGTTCCTTGTTTTTTAATGCAGCATAGTATTCCATTGTGTGAATATACCACAGCTTCTCTACCCGTTCATTTGTTGATGGGCACTTAGGTTGTTTCCAACTCCTTGCTATTGTGAGCAAAGCCGTAATAAACATGGGTATGCATATTCCGCTTGGATGTTAGTTATGGTCTCTTTGGGGTATATTCCCAGTAGTGGTATTTCTATTTGCAACTTTTTGAGAAAACGCCATACTGCCTTCCACAGTGGTTGCGCCATTTTACACTCCCACCAATAGTGAATAAGGGTTCCAGTTTCTCCATCACCTCGCCAGCATTTGTTGCTTGCTGTTCTGTTAAATTTTGCAATTCTGACTGGGGTGAGATGGTATCTCATAGTTGTTTTAATTTGCATCTCTCTTAGAGCTAGGGATTTTGAACATTTCTTCATGTGCTTGTTAGCCATCTGAATGCCTTCTAGTGTCTGTTCATATCCTGTGCCCATTTTTCTATTGGATTATTTGCCTTTATCTTGTTGTGGTGAGAATCTTTGTCTTCTTGACATACCTTTTCAACCTGTATGCAGAACAGATTATCCGGGAGGCTGGGCTCTATGAGGAGAAATGTGGAGTCAAGATTGGTGGAAGATCTATGAACAATTTTCGTTATGCATATGACACAACCCTTCTTGCTGAAACTGAGGAGGACCTGAAGCGCTTGCTGCAAAGAGTCAAGGACTGCAGCCTCCAATATGAATTGAGGCTCAGTGTCAAGAAGACAAAGATTCTCACCCCTCAGTGTATTCCTTTTAAAGTACAAGTCAGACCATGTAAGACCTCTGTCTCAAAACCCTGTAATTTTCCCCCATTTCACTTGGAATAAAAGGTGTTCTGCATTCTCCAGCCACCTAGCCTCCTTACTGTGCTCTCTGGGACCTTACAGGACAGAATAGAACGTCTCCTGAGGGCTTCCACGTCTGTAAGGAGCCCTGGTGGCTTAGTGTGTGACATATGCCTCCAAACCTGATGGAGGGTCACAATGAGTCAGAACTGACTTGACAGCCATGGGTAGGTGTTTACAGAAGGTGAGTGCCTCACCTTTCTCCTACAGAGTGGGTGGTGGATTTGAACTGCCAACCTTTAAGTTAGCAACCCAAAGTTTAACTCAATGTGCCACCAGTGACACATTGTAACTCAATGACTCACATTGTAAACCCAGTGACTCAATGTAACTCCGTGACCACTTCATTTTCTCAGGCAGGGTTCTGTTCTGTCATACACAGACTTGCTATGAGTCAGAGCTGATTCGATGGTACCAAACAACAACTTCTTCACATATGTGCTTAGATCTTGCTTTTGCAATAAAACCCACCTGTCGCATTCTGTTTACTAATGTAACCTACTTGCCCTCTACCTCATTCCACTCAGGCATTCCTTACTCTATTCTATCTTTTTCTTTTTCATTTTCATCAGCACTTTCTACTTTCTGACAATTGTTGTTAGATTTCATTGAGAAACGTATGATCAAAACCTTGCCCTATCTGTCACCATCCGCACAATTTCTGCCTCACATTCAGCCCAGGGTTGCAGTCACTATGACAATTCATCTTGTTGTGGGTCTTATCTTTTGCTGACTTTCTATCTTTCTCAGCATGTCTTTTTCTGAGGACAGTACCCGCTAACAACATGCCCAAATTACGTGAGACAAAGTTTCAGCATTTTTGCCTCTAAGGAGCACTTTGGCTGCACTTGCTCTAAGACAAATTGTTTTGGCAATCCATAGTACATTCAATACTCTTTGCCAACACCACAATTCAAAGGCATAGATTCTTTTTCAGTCTTCCTCACTCATTGTCCAACATAGTCTTTACTTTTTTTATTGTATAGATTATTATGTGGCCTGCCCACTTGCTGTCCAGAGAGGAATCTCGTGGTTGCTGTGAAGCTGAACACTGTGACACTGATGAGTCAAATGCGAGAATGGTGACCCATGGGGGACAGTGTTTGTGGAGTTCCCTGAATAAAACAAGCTTGAAAGCAGGAGTGGCATCCACTTCTGAAATAGCTTGCCTCTGGAAACCCTATGAACCTAGAGAAAGGACGAAAGTTATATAAATGTCCAGGTCTTTTGTTCATGGGGTCACTATGCATCACCTATGACTCGAAAGCACTTAGCAACAACAACAACTAATAGAATGTAAGCTATCTGAGGGCAAGTATCTGCTTGTTACACTGTCCATTGCTTCCCTAAGGTCCAGGATGCTGCCTAGCCTTTTGTGAGCACTCAATACCTATTGTGGGTATTTATGTACAGAATGAAACAAACCAATAAAAACTGACTCAACTGCTCTT
The DNA here is from genome assembly GCF_000299155.1 of Elephantulus edwardii. Lineage (NCBI taxonomy): Eukaryota > Metazoa > Chordata > Mammalia > Macroscelidea > Macroscelididae > Elephantulus > Elephantulus edwardii. Next base: position 922,309 of record NW_006400090.1, on the reverse strand, counting down.
TGGCGATAATAATTTCCTGCTCTTCTTTGTAATTTCCTCACTGTGCATCCATTCTCATTTAGTTTGGCTGATTTTAGCTCTGAATAAATGGAATCATACAGTATTCGTCCTTTTGTGTTGATGTGAATCAGTCATTCTGCTAGCAGATTTACTGTTAGATGAAGTTCATCCACTCATCTGTTGTTGAAAGACATCAGGTTTCCTTCCAGTTTGTAGCCATACCAACCAGTACTGTAAGGACAACCATGCACTTGCTTCCTGACAAATACATGTACACAATCCTCTAAGGGTGTAAACCAGATATAAGACTGCAATTTCAGCATATGCGGCTTCACTGGATAAAGCCAAACCATTCCTGCCAATCTGTTCTTCCATTAGTAGTAAGATCACCTTTTAGGGTCTGTTTCCCCCATGTTTCTTTGCAAGAGTAGAAGGTTGGATTAGTTGATTTCTAAGGTCCCTTGTTTCTGATATTGACCCCATGGCTATGGCACTGCCTTTCCACAGAACTGCTGGTGAATTTGAACGACCACAGGGGCTTCAGGTTAGCCATGCAACTCCCAGTGGAGTAGACCACCAGAGCTCCCTCTGAATCTCTGATTGAGGAGCCCTGTATAAGCAGCACTGGGGCTGAATATCCTTAAGAGACATCCATTCCACCTATGTTTTGGAAGCAGCTCACGCAGGTCCTTGGTTTGTTCTGACTAGAGGAATGCTGGGAGACCCTGTGTGCCTCATGCATCAGGTGAGGAGCTCTTCTATGGATGCAGACTTAAGGCATAGTCAGTTCCCACGGCCACAGCATTTGTTCTGAGCCCCTTCTGAGGTCCCCCCCATAATTTTGCATTCCATTCAGATTCCAGGTTTTTCTGCATCTACACAGGTTGATTAGGTTTTATTTGTTTGCGTGTTTTTTAAGTAAAATTCTCCTCTAAATCCCCATCTCCATCAAGTCTGTTAAAACTCGGTTAAAGATGGAACTATACCTTCCCAGTACATGAAGGAATAACACTAGTGCAGAATTTGGGGTTTGAGATATTTATTAATAATCAAGACTGGTGAAAGTAAGGGAGGGTCACACTCAACTCATTGCTTTGCTGCAAAAGCGGTGCAGCATCAAGAAGCCAGGGTGGCACAGTGGTGAGAGGCAAGGGGTTACTGCCAGCAATGACTGCAGCGAGCCTGGCAAGAGCAGTGCCTGCTGCTGATGAAACTTCTCCACATGTTGCTGGTGGCCACCTGCCTCTGCTTGGCAGAGCTGGACATCCTCTGAGTCATTCACAAGTTGGCGTACGCAGAGATCGAGTGGAAGGCCTGCTTGGCTGAGGTGAAGGGTAAAATCAACAGTACCTGAGGCAATGCAGGGTAATACTGGACGTCTTATGTACCCAGCCGGCTCTGTGTATGTCTTTATGAGAAGGTACTATGACGCTGGCTGGGCCACTGATATCTGGGTAGGCCAGCATAACTTTGCATTGCTGTCTGAGGCATTTGCTGCAGAAGGTCAAGGACAAAGAAAGATTCTCATCACTGGGCCAATTTGCAGCATCATGATAGATGGTAAAGAGATTGAAATTGTTGACAGCTTCAGCTTGTTTGGCTCCACAGTCAACACTCTTGGTACCAGCAGCCAGGAAATCAAAAGACATATTGCTTTGGGAAGGTCTACTGTCAGCAACCTCTCCAGAGTGCTGAAAAGCAATGATGTCAATCTAGAGACTAAGGTGCATCTAATCCAGGTCATGGTCTTCGCAATTACTTGCTATAGATCAGTGAGCTGGGCAATGACTAAAGATGATAGAAGAAGAATCGATGCGTTGAGTTGTGGTTCTGAAAGAGTATTAAATAGACTACGGCGTGCTAAGAGAACAAACAGGTCTATTCTGAAGAAGGTGAAACCAGGCTGCTCCTTGGAGGCAAGGATTTTAAGGGTCCATCTGACATATTTGAGAATGCTGTAAAGAAGGACCAGTCCTTGGAGAAGGACATCATGCTTGGGAGGGTGGAGGGACAGCACAGGAGGGGAAGATCCTGGATGAGATTTGACTCAGTGGCTAGGGTAATGAGAGAAGTTGTGTCAGAGACAATAAAATTGGCTCAAGGTAGAGCAGAGTTCAGAGCTGTTGTACATATGAGTCAGAGTCAACGCAACAACACATAACAACACCACCTGACTTTCTGAATCAGCTACTAGACCTGCAAAGGACCTACCTCCCTTTGTCTTTTTTCTTCATGAAGGTGCCTCTTACTTAGTGTCCACGCAACATTCGTGTTAGGCTCTTCAGTGACCCTGTGCTATGTGTAGCTCTTTCTTAGTATCAACCTCCTGCTGGCCCAGCCCTGGGACCATTATTGTTTCAATCTGGCAGTTGCAGTGACAATAAATATTCTGCTCTTCGCCCCCCAGGTTACTGTTGCTTCTCCTGAAATTTGGCCTCTGTGGGATCTTACTCAAGCTGGCATCTGTGCTATCCTTCAAGTGGTGCTGAGGCTGCCCTTCCTGTTGAAGAACCCCGTGGGCTACCTGTCCTGATTACTTGATCGTGACCAGTTTCTCAAGCTCAGCAGTGAACTGGTGCTGGCTCCCTGAGGTATCTTCCTGCATTGTGCTTTCCACCTGGTCCTGTCGGTTGCCCACCTCATCCGACTCTTGCTCTTTGCCCTCCATAGGAAATCTCTAACCAAGATAGTTCCTGCAGCAATGGGCTCAAGTATGTCAGAGATGATGAGGATGGCACAGGATAGGACAGAGGTCAGATCTGTTGTTTAGAGGGTCACTGTGCATCATACCTGACTTGATGGCAGGTAGCAACAACCAAAAGGTGGCACAGAACAGGGCAAAGTATCCTGTCACTACTGCAGGATCTCTCCAAAAGAAAGGCTTCACCCAGGCCCTGACACCCAGAGTGTTTCTATTCTTTTCACCTCCAACTTCACTGGCATCTGCTTCAACCTTTCCGTCCACTCACTCACGACCAGTTCTATATCTGGTATTTCCACACGTTGCCCCATCTCCTGTGGGTCATACCTGCACGCTAATTCACACACCTGCTCAAGCTTCTGGAGCTGGCGCTCTGCAAGATCTCCTGGAATACATGCCCATCTACGTCCTGCAGCTCAACACTCCCCCCCCTCGTTGCTATTGAGTTGAAACCCACTCACAGCTGATCCACCAGTGGATTTTCAGAAGCTATAAATTAGGACTGCAGCCTTCAGTATGGACTAAGGCTCAATGTCAAGAAGACAAAGATTCTCGCCACTGGACCAATTGGCAGCATCAGGATGGATGACGAAGAGATTGAGAGTGTTCACAGCTTCAGTTTGCTCGGCTCCACAGTCAACACTCTTGGCACCAGCAGTCAGGAAATCAAAAAGCGTATCGCGATGGGAAAGTCTGCTGTTAGGGACCTCTCTAAGGTACTCAGGAGCAACAGTATCTCTCTGGAGACTAATGTGCGCCTGATACAGGCCATGGTATTTGCAATCGCTTGTTATGCATCAGAGAGTTGGACAATGACTAGGGAGGACAGAAGGAGAGTGGATGCTTTTGAGCTGTGGTGCTGGAGAAGGGTACTGAATGTAGACTTCCAGGAAAACAAACAGATTCATCTTGGAGAGGATTAAACCAAGCTACTCCTTGGAGGCAAGGATTCTGGGGCTTCGTCTGACATACTTTGGACATGTTGCCAGGAGCGGGTCCTTGGAGAGGGACATCATGCTTGGGAGGGTGGAGGGACAGCGCAGGAGGGGAAGACCCTCTATGAGATGGATTTATTCGGTGACTGGGGTAATCGGGATGGGTGTGTCAGAGGCGGTGCGGTTGGCACAGGATAGAGCAGGGTTTAGGGCTGTTGTGCTTAGGGTCGCTATGAGTCGGAAACGACTCGACGGCACATAACAACAACAACAACAACAACAACAACAACATAAATTACATGGTGTCTCTCTGGAGACTAAAGTGCGTCTGATACAGGCCATGGTCTTTGCTATCACTTGTTATGCATCAGAGAGTTGAACAGTGACTAAGGAGGATAGAAGGAGAATTGAGGTTTTTGAACTGTGGTGCTGGAGAAGAGTATTGAATGTACCATGGACTGCCAAGAAAACAAACAGATTCATCCTGGAGAGGGTTAAAGCGGGCTGCTCCTTGGAGGCAAGGATTCTGAGGCTTCATCTGACATACTTTGGACATGTTGTTGTAAGGAGAGACTGGTCCTTGGAGAGGGACATCATGCTTGGGAGGGTGAAGGCACAGTGTAGGAGGGGAAGACCTTCTATGAGGTGGATTGATTCAGTAACTGGGGTAATCAGGCTGGGTATATCAGAGACAGTGCGATTGGCACAGGACAGAGCAGGGTTTAGGGCTGTTGTACATAGGGTCGTTATGAGTCGCAAGCGACTTGACGGCACATGACAACAACAACAACATAAACTGCATGAAAGGAGATGGCTATCTCTCTCTGATTGGAGCAGCTGGTGGATTTGAACGGCTCACCTTTGGGTTACCAGTGCAACTCTACCAACTAGACTGCCAGAGCTCCCTCCTTGGATAAGGCACAGTCTTAAAGTCCAAGATTGGGTGAGATGGAGCCAGGTCCCATCCACCACACAGTTTCATTTCCACAGGGCTCTAGGATCAGAAGAATTGCAACAGCAACAACAAAACAACCAACCACTGTCTCATTTTAAAGCTGGCAGAGTGGGGGAAAGAGTGTCCAGTAAACAGATCGAATTGGATCAAGATGGAGAGTTTCAAAGGTCATACCCTCCCTGGGAGCATCTTCTACTTCATGAGCCTGTGATGGAGTTCAAAATACATTCTGAAATAAGCCTGTAGAAAGAACAAGCAAACTTGGTATCTTGGTTCCAAAGCATTATTCCATCAAATAATTTTGGAAGGAATCATCACAGTTGGCATGGCTTTAGTTGGTATGAATGGGGAACAGTTTATTATTGGAGAGCCTTACCTGACCTTCTACAACTATATAGAAGGCCAGTGGAACAAGCTCCTGGGCTGGCAGCATTGCACTGTGTATTTCTTCTTTGGGCTGTTTGGCGTGACAAACATCTTACGTTATACCAATAATCGTTCACTTCCTGTTTCCTTAACCAATTTAATGTTGTCAAATGCTTTTTTTACGGAAGATTTTATTTTCTTCAACCACAATTATGGCCGAGACATGCTGGAAACCTCTGTGCACTAGCTGCTGGTGGCCTTGGCTATCATTGTGACAGGTCTAACAATTATCTTTATACATTCATTGAGGAACTACCAAAATAATTTTTTATTCAATCAAGCTATTAATAGTGACTATAAAATATTAATAGACCTATACGTTCTTTATGTTTCTAAAATAGGGTTTATCGCATTCACAAAACAGTTGCTCACTGAAGGAATAACAGTAGTCAATATTAAATCCAACTCTATTTTCAGACGAACCATATATCCTGGGCACACACAGAACACTGTCTCCTAATCCTTACAGTCAAATCCTTTTAGAAATATTCTAAAAGGTAGAATAAACTAAGGCAAATAGCTATAAAGGCTGAACAAAAGCCTTCTTCGTTCATGAATGAGAAAACTAAACTTTTCACTAAAGAGCTTTATGAATCATTTGAAAAATCAGTGAAGAAGGAAACAAAAACCTGCTCTTCCCGCCCCTATTCTTTAAGTCTTCCATTCCTGAGAAACGAGCAAGAAGCACCTATTGTAAAAGATCATAATAAAGGTGATACTCAGGCTTTGGTTCTGGATGTGTTTTCTGGCTTGAACTGGTCCTTTTGAATCTTCATTAGTGAATTTAAACGAGTATGTACGAGCATTATTTTCTCTTTCAGCTCCGCAGTCTTTTCTGGTAGAGTTATGTTGTGAATAACCATCTCAGATGCATTCACTATGGCTTTTGATTTTAAGAGATCATCATTTTGTCACCAGAAATGCAAAAATGGCCTCTCAAGGCAGCTAACCTAGCATGAATAGAATACGGAAGGAAACCAATGACAGTTCCATAGGAACTACAGGGTAAAAGGTGGTAAATGCTGCCTTTGAGTGGATCGTCAACGCCAATCAATAAGGGCGCTTCCAAATCGACACTATTTGTGACTTCAGAGAAGACCACTACAGGTCCCAGGCGAGGTGCAAGGAGTTGGCGGAGGAGCACCGCGCAGTGTGCACTGGAAGAGAGCGCACGGCTCAGGCCAGACAGCTGACCAGCTCCAGACTCCTTCGCTCCAAGACCCTTGGGGCCAACGGGCGAGGACCCCTTCACTACTTGTGTGGCCCGCTCTAGGGAAGTCGTTGAAGAATGTTTGCCAGTAGCCTTGGTAGCCCCACGGTTACAAGCATGTCCATGCTGCAATCTTGCATAAATCAGCAGATGCCTGCCGGCTGCCCCACCATTTTCCTGCAGTATCACTGACTCCTTCCGTTTAGAAGATCAGTTTTGGAACTTTTTTTTTAATTACTTTTATTATTACTTTGTGTGTGTGGTGTCGAATCAGATGTTACTGGTAACAGGAGATTACCCCTCCTGCTCCAACAGGACATCTAGTTCGAACCACTCAACTCTGGGATTGCAGTGCAGCTTCTTGCCACTAGGCCACCGGAGCTCACCCAGTTTTAGAACTTTTAACAACAAGCTTCTTCATCCTTCAAGGGACCTGGTTCTGGCAGATGGGTTTCACACTGTATTCCCCCTATGGAGGTCATGTAGGGGAGCCAATGGACTATGACAATAGTCTTTTCCTCACCATATACTTTTTAAGCTTTTAAAAAAATTTATACTAGTTTACTTATAAAGTTTGTATACATTGCTTTTCACACAAGATCTTTTCACACCCCCGTCCACCCATCCACCCATCAAATTGTGCGACCCTATGATTACGCACCCCTCCAATTCTCACCCCTCTGCTCCCCCTTCCCACCTTGGATCCTCTAACTCCTTCTACAAATGGTCTTATACAGTGTTTGTCCTTATGAAACTTAATGAGTTCATTCAGCATAATGATCTCCAGTTTCTCCTAAGTTAGGCAGTAATTTCCAAAATGATTGCTCTTTCATTCTGCATAGTATTCCATTGTGTAAGTGTATCATAATTTCTCAATCCATTCGATTGTGGTTGGCTATTTGGGCTGATAGAAGAAGAATTGATGCTTTTGAGCTGTGGTGTTGGAGAAGAGTATTGAATATGTCATGGACTGCTAAGAGAACAAACACGTTTGTTCTAGAGAGGGTGAGACTAGGCTGCTCCCTGGAGGCAAGGATTCTGAAGCTTCATCTGACATACTTTGGACACGTTGCAAGGGGGACGTCATGCTTAGGAGCGTGAAAGGAGAGGAAGACCCTTGATGAGATGGATTGATTCAGTGACTGGGATAGTGTGGGTAGGTGTGTCAGAGACAATAAGATTGGCACAAGATAGAGCAGGGTTGGCACATAACAACAATAACAGCCATGGGATAGCTGGGGTCATGTGGAATTTCTATGTTCAGCTTTTTGAGGAAGTGCCAAACTGCCTTCCAGAATGGTTGTACCATTTTACAATCCCACCAACAATGTATAAAAGTTCCTATCTTGCCACATCCTCTTAAACATTTATTACTTGCTGCCCTGCTAAACTTTGCCACTGTTACTGGGGTAAGATGGTATTTCATTGTGGTTTTGATATGCATCTCTCTTATTGCCAGTGATTTGGAGCACTTCTTCATGTGTCTGTTGGCCATCCTCACCATATGCTTTTGCTGGTATTATGCAGTCAGCCTTTTCATCATTGGATCGAATATTTCCTATATCACCTGGTTGGTCAAGTCTAAACTTAAGAGATTCTGCCCCTCAGAAGTCAGACTCCTGAAAAATGCTGACTGTGGTCAGGAATCCAAAGGAGAGATGTGATATTGATGAGCTTCTAGGTTTTCTAGATCATCCTTTTATTTTTGTGCATTATTTTTGTTCATAATCTTTTTTTTTAATTTAGTTTGTTTATTTTTCATTTCAATGAACATCTACAGAGATTTTGGAATGTTCATAATCTTGTAGAGAGAATTTTGGCTAAGGATAGCTCCCAGTCCACTGTTCATATTTCCAATTTTGTATCTGAACTTAAATATTTTCTTTTTAGGTTTGCAAAGAATTTGTAGGTGCTTGGTTCTTTTTGCAAATCAGTCATGGTATTCAGGGCTGGAAAAACTCATCAGTTCACCTAATGTTTGATGACCACATTAAGAAAAGGATTTGTTTTATTTGCCATATAGATGTATTCAAGCTGCCTGGGTTTGTTACCATTTTTAACTTGTTAAACATAGACTTACACTTTTTAGTTTATCTTGTTGCTGCAATGTGAAATCAATAAATGCATACACTTTAGTTTAAAAAAAAGAAATGTCCAAAATTGGTGTTGGGCTGAGCACTTTGGCTCAGAGTTTAGTAACTCTTATTAAACCATTATGACCTCTATTCTTGCCAACTCTTGAGAGAATTTCCAAATATGAAACATGGTAAAGAGATAAGAAGCAAACTCCCTACCACTAAAACAAAACAAAAAATTCAAACAAACCAATACAATCACGCAGTGATAAAAGTTAAACTTGCCATGTCAACTTCAAGGGTAAGTGATCTGTGGGGCAGAGGAGCAAAGCCTGTTCTGTCTACACAGGAAGTTGTCAGCTCCTTTCTCAGAAGCCTTCCTGAAAGAAAAGGCCATGTCACCTGCACACACCCAGTGTCAAGGAGGCTTTGCCATATTTAAGAGAGGGTGAGAGTAGCTTGTGGAGTGACTCTGGGCAGGGGCCAGCTGAGAACTGGTTGGTCCTGGCCAAAGAACCTTTATTTCCTGGGCCTGGCCACTCCCTGTCTCTCTTGAGGCATTACTGCTCCCCAGGCAGTGGAACGGACTAGGTCTCTTGCTTTCTCTGGGCTTGGAGGGAGTAGGCTCTGTAGGCTGGAGAGAGGAAGTGGCTTTGACCATGACTTCCTGAGATCCTCTGCAGGGTACTTGGGTCCTTGACTTCATTTGGAGGCTACAGTGCTGGGCAAAAATTGAATGATACCGGAGTGAGGATCCCCCTGTGTCCCTCACAAGGTGAACTGCCCAGTTATTGTCCCAGGATGTGCCATGGTCTCCAGCTGTCATAGGGAGAGAGGTGATGTTAGAATCCATGAAAACCCTCTCCGTGGCTGCATCTCCTTCCTCCTTACCCTCTCCTCCTACTTTTTCTTTCTTTCTTTTATAAACACATTCATTTAAGCATTCAGAGGGATACATGTCAACTGAGTGTCTAATAGGTACCTGCTCTGTGGAGGCTAAAATATACAAGGCACATTCCCAGGCCTTGAGGAGGTCATGGCCAAATGAAGAAGATTTATCCCTTTTGATTTTCTTGCCGGGTTGTAATGGACAACACAAGGCACTTGGGGGTTAGCGGGTCTTTTTACAAGAGTCAGTTCATCAACTGCAAAATAATGAGGGCACTTAGCTCATGTGGTTGTGGTGGGGATTACATACTAGAACACTTATCTTTTTCATAGTTGTTGTAATTGTTGATTGCCTTTGAGTCGAGCACAACTCATAGTGACCCTATGAAGCCTGAAGCCCCTTCTACAACTACTGACATTTATCAAAGTTCATAAAGTTTCCACAGGCATGTTATTTAGGAAGTTAATTTTCACAGTAGGTGCACAATAAATTTCAGCTACACTAGATTCAAATCTAGAAGCAAGTTGTAAGCCAACCTAAGACTTCTGGGACTGAGATGGAATGGCTTAAAGTCTGGGTATGTCCACTAGTCCAGCGTAGAAGAGGTGAAAAGTGATTTAAATAGGAGGAACAAAAGGGCTTAGAACTTTTAATTCAGATAACATGAAGACGAGACAATGAATCCCATTGAATAAATTGGGACAGACTTTTTGGTGTTGGAATGGTGAGGAATTGGGTCTCCCAAAAGAAGGTTAAGGGTTTGGGTAAGGGCCTAAAATGGAACCACTGAAGTAACTGGAATCCCCTTATTGCCTATGTAATCCCTGTCCAACACTAGTGAAGCTTGAACCCAGCAATACCTGGTTAGTTGCCATGATTAAATTGTGATTCATGACTCATATGTATGTGGTTTTCAAAGACCAAGATTTTTTTTTAAGATCACCAGGTCTTTCTTCTGAGGCACTTCTGAGTGGCCTAGAGCCTTCCACATGCCTTTGCTTATCAATTTATCTCATTAACCATTTGGATTAACCATGGGCTCCAGAAACACCTAACAGGTAGTCTTTATCACTCAACAAGTCTTGACTGAGCTCTTATTATGTACCAGGAGTCCTGATGGCATAGTCGTTAAGCACTTGGCAGCTAACTGAAGGGCCAGCAGTTCAAACCCACCAGCTGCTCCATGGGGGAAAGATGTGGCTAGTTGCTTCTATAAAGATTTGCAACCTTGGTGCTTATCCAGAGGCCTTCTGACCAGAGGCTCAGGGGCAATCAAGTTCAAGTGACATAATGTAATCCACAAAAACGTGTTGTGCATCTTATTTTGGGGAGTGGTGACTGAGGTCTTAAAATCTTGCAGGCAGCTGCTATCTGAGGTGAAGCTACTGATCTTTCTTTGGAACAAAAAGCAAAGAAAAGCAAAGATATATAGAAACAATTAGTCCAAAGGGAAGGTCCAAAACTAAAAAAAAACTTAAAAAGGGCCAGACTTAGTGGTGTAATAGAGACAAATGGAAACTCTATGAAATTTGATTAATGTGATAGCTATAGAAAGGCTTCAGGTCTTTTGTTCACAGGGTCGCTATGAGCCGTGCTCGACTTGAAGGCAATCAACAACAACACCCTTTCAACCTAGAACTAAACTACCTCCACGACTTAGCTTTCTGTCAGTAACAGATATGCCTACTTGGTAAATAATAACAGCAGGGAGTCAATGATACTGGATAAAATGGGCAGCATTTTCTTAAGAAGAGGATAAGGTGAAGGAGTAAAAGAAACCAGAATCACCAGGAGGAAGTGGGAAGAGTGTTGTTGTTACATTGTGGATATGGCAATTTAATGAATTAATGGAAAAACAGACTGATAGATAAACTTTCACTCAAATAACTTTTTTTTTTTAAAAAAATACAGTTTTGTATAAAAAGAGGGCAGGTGGCATGGGGAAGGATGAGTTTGATCTCCACTAACCGCACAAGAAAGAATTTTCCCATTCACAATATAAAACCTATTTTCCATGAGGTCAGACATGTCCCATGATCTCACCACCTGCTGTTGTTGTTAGGTGCCATAGAGCTGAGTATAGTGACCCTATAAACAAGTGATCTGAACTCTGTCATATCCTGTGCCATCTTTATCACACCACCTCTCTCTGACACACCTGAACCCATTGCTGTTGTCACCGTGTCGATCTGTCTCATTGAAGGTCTCACTCTCCTTCCCTGATGCTTCTCTTTTCCCAGCGTAGTGTCGCTTTCCAAGGAATAGTATGTGAGAGGAAGCGTCACCATCCTAACCTCCAAGAGCACTCTGACTGCACCTTTTCCAGGACAGTCCACAGCACTTACTTGCGTTTGGCAGTCCGCGCCACGTACTTCTATCAGTTCTAACACTAACTGCCCCTCTTAGAGCTCTCACTGCTTTACTACTGGGTCCATAATCCATTGCAATGGCCACAAAGAACTCACAGAACCATAAAATTATCAGGCTTACTAGGAATTCAGGTTGAAAACAGCATGCAGCTCTGTCAGGACACCTTCCTAAGCATTCTTATATAGGCCCTTGACCTCCAGTCTCATGGATTTAGGTCAGGGTTACAAAGCTCTCTAGTTGTCATGTGCTGTCAAGTTGGAACCAACTCATAGCTGACTCTTCAGCAGGTGTGCAGAGGCTGTAAATTACATGGTAGGAGACAGTTTATCTTTCTTTCTTGGAGCAGCTGATGGATTCTAACTGGCTGCCTCTGGGTGGGCAGCACAACTCCTTACCCACTAGGCCACCAGGGCTCCCTCCAAAGCCATCTTAGTCCTGCCATTTAGGGCATCAGCACCCCCCCCCCCAACCTTCAGACAAGCTTGAGCAAAAGCCTCTGGCTCCGGGTTGTTGAGCAGCAATCCCACATCAGCTGTTTCACTGAGGTCTCAGACTGACTGGTATAGAACATACACCACATTTTCTGCTTCCTCTTTCTTGTTAGTAGCAAGATTCCTGTTTGTTTGTTTTTTGTTTTTTTTGGGTTTTTTTTGTGCGTGTACCGTCAAATCGGATCTGACTGGTACAGGAGGAGGTTGCACCTCCTTCTCCAGCAGAGCACCTGGTGGATTCGAACTGCAAACGTCTGCCATTGCAGTTGCAGCTTCTTGCCACTAGGCCACAGATTCCTGTCTTTTTATTTTTTTATTTTTTTTATTTTATTATTTTTTGTGTGCGTGTACCGTCAAATCAGATCTGACTGGTACAGGAGGAGATTGTTCCTCCTTACTCGGCAGAGCATCTCGTGGATTCGAACCGTTCGCCTCTGGGATTGTAGTTGCAGCTCCTTGCCACTAGGCCACCAGAGCTCCCCTAGATTCCTGTCTTTTGCCTCTAGACTTATTCACTTGAAACCCAATGGCAGAGCAACACGGACCAATCCCATCATTACTATCTAAATACCTTGTTTGCAAATTCCATCTAAAAGGTACTATTCACCTCATTAGGGTAGCCTTACACAGCCATGTGGTGAAAGTCAAAACAATGGGCAGTTGTTGTTTGAGTCGAAACCAACCCATTGCTGACCTTCCAGCAGGTTTTCAGAGACAGTAAATCATATAGGAGGAGATTGTCCATCTTCCTGCTGGATTTGAATTGCAGTCAACCTTGGAAGCCTTATGGGTCAGTTCTGCTTTGTCCTACAGGGCTGCTTTGTGTTGGTATCAACTCTATGGCAGTGGGTTTTGGATTTGGTTATACTCCATAAAAAGTTTTTGGCATTTAACAGTGAAGAAAACAGACACAAATCCCTACCCTTTTTTAAAAAAAAACTTTACACTAGTTTATTTACAAAATTTGAATACATTGTTTTAGAGAACAGATTCTTTCAATTTCCCTCACCCTCCCACAAAATTGTACAACCCCATAGTTAATCCCTCTCCCATCTTCATCCCTCTGCTTCCACCCTCTCCCACCCCTCTTGGACCCTTATTTGACAATAACGGTTTTATACAATATTTACCGTGTGGGACTGAGTGAGTTCACTCAGCATAAATCTCTCTAGTCCTTCCCAAGTTAGGTAATAATTTACAAAATCATTACTTCTGCGTGCTGCATAGTATTCCACTGTGTGAATGTACCATAATTTTTCAATGCATTTGTTTGTGGTTGAATGTTTGGGCTGTTTCCATGTTCTTGCAACGTGAATAATGCTGCTATGAAAATGGGTGTACAAATCTCCATTTGTGCCTCAGTTCTCATTTCCTCAGGGTATATTCCAAGTAGTGGAATAGCGGAGTAATATGGAATTTCTACGTTCAGCCTTTTGAGGAAGCGCCAAACTGCCTTCTAGAATGGTTGTACCATTTTACCACCAACAATGTAAATCAACTCAAGGTGGATCAGAAACCTGGGAGTAAAGCCCCAAACCATAACATTCATAAGATTCAAACTGGGATTAAGCTTAGAAGTGCTAGTCCAAGATATAAAGAGACTGACAAATACAACCAGAAATACACAATCTGAAGAGGATAAAATTGATGCATGGGGCCTTATAGAGATTAAATCCTTGTGTGCATAAAAAAAAATCTCAGTCACAGAAGGACAAATACTGCATAGTGCCACTGTTGTAAAACAGGACTGATATTGGTGTTGGGGGGAGACTGAGAAAGATAGGATAAATTGTGTATACTGCATTGAAACAGATAAGGGAGGGAACTGTTTAAAAGGGATATATGATTAGACATTATTATCATGACAGGAGTCTAGAACCAGGCTGCATAGTGGAGTGAACTTGGAGGTGGGGGGAGAGGGATTGTATAACAATGAAAGAATTTTTCTTTTACTTTTCAAAGAGAAGAGCGAACTAGTGGGGAGGCTGGGCGGGAGAAAAGTGCAACGATGAATGAATGGAAATCCAAAGTCTCTATAAACTTATATTAAAATCAATAAAGATAAAAAAAGAAAAAACCCCATTTTAAATAATTTTTTTAAAAAAACAAAAAACCCCCACACTTTTTCCAACAGGGTGAAAAGAAAACCTACAGACTGTGAACAAACATTTGGTAATACCATCTCAGACAAAAGTCTTATAACAAAAGTTTATAGAATACTCCTGGGCCTCCACAAGAAAAAGACTGATAACCCAATTACAAATTGGGCAAAAGACATGGAAAGAAGTTTCACAGAGGAAGATATTCCAATGGCAAACAGACACATGAAGAAATGCTTCAAATCACTGGCAATAAGAGAAATGCAAATCAAAACCATAATGAGGTACCATCTTACTCCAATAACAATGGTCAAGTTTAACAGGGCAACAAGTAATAAATGTTGGAGAGGATGTGGTGACAAATCCCTATCTTAATGCACATATACAAGTAGTCATGTTGTTAAGTGCCTTCAAGTCAGAACCAACTCATAACTGACCCTTTAGTGGATTTAGGGGGTGCTGGAAACCTAGTCTAGAGGTAAGAAGCTGCGCTGCAATTTCAAAGGCACACCAGCTGATGGGCACGCTCCTCCCATACAATTGATTTACTGCATCTGAAAATCTGCTGGAGGGTCAGCTATGGGCCAGTTTTGACTCAATGGCACCCCACCCTACCCCCACCAGTAACCTAGTAGTAAGGAGTTGTGCCATAAACCCAAAGGCACACAGTTTAAATCCACCAGCTTCTCTGCTGAAGAAAGATGGGCAATCTCCAATGTGGTTTATAGCACTGAAAACCTGCTGGAGAGTCAGCTATGAGTTGGTTCGGACTTGATGGCACAGAACAACAACATAGATCACATGGGAGGAGATTGCCCCTCTTTCTCCTGAGGAAGTGTGGTGGATTCAAACTGTATGCTTTTAGGTTGACAGCACGACTCTTTATCATTAGGCCATTGTTTTTGTTGTTATGTGCCATCAAGTTCCTGTGACTCACGGCAACCCTATGTACAAGAGCTCTAAACCTGTTCTATTCCTTGCCAATCTTATTGTCTCTGACACATCTATCCCCATTGATGGAATCAATCCATCTCATAGAGGGTCTTCCTCTCCTGCACTGTCCCTCCACCCTCCTGAGCATGACATCCCTCTTCAAGGACAATCCTGCCTTGCAACATTTCCAGAATATGTCAGATTGAGCTTTAGAATCCTTGCCTCCAAGAAGCAACCTGGCTTCACCCTCTCCATGACGAACTTGTTTGTTCTCCTAGCAGTTCATGGTATATTGAATACTCTTCTCCAGCACCAAAGCTCAAAGGCATCAACTCTCTTTCTATCATCCCTAGTCACTGTCCAGCTCTCTGATGCATAGAAAGTAATTATAAAGACCATGGCCTGTATCAAGTGCACCTTAGTCTCCAGACTAACATCATTGCTCTTCAGTACTTTGTAAAGGTCTCTGACAGCCGACTTCCCCAATGCAATTCATCTTTTAATTTCCTGGCTGCTGGTACCAAGGTGTTGATAGTAGAGCCAAGCAAACTGAAGCTGTCGACAATCTCAATCTCTTCACCGTCTATCATGATGCTGCCAGTTGGCCCAGTTGTGAGAATCTTTGTTTTCTTGATGTTGAGCTTCAATCCATATTGAAGGCTATAGTCCTTGATGTTCTGTAGCAAATGCTTCAGGGCCTCCTAAGTTTCAGCAAGCAGGTTTGTGTCATCTGCATAAGGCAGATTGTTGATGAGTCTATCTCCAATCCTGATGCCACACTTCTCCTCATAGAGCCCAGCCTCCTGGGTAATCTGGTCTGCATATAGATTGAAAAGATATGGAGATAGGACACATCCTTGATGCACACTCTTCCCAATTTTGAGCCATGCAATGTTTCCTTGCTCTGTTCTTTTTTTTCCCTATAATTATATTTTATTAATTTTCATAAAC